>NC_135867.1:2688981-2886481 GCF_031162955.1 Sander vitreus
GCTAACAGCTAACGGCTGAGCTATATATATATTTCCAACAGGACGCAGGGGGGAGAAGTTGACATGTAGTCCTGTAGACAGGAAGCAAGAAGTGACCAAGCTGTTGTGACTGTAGTGGCCAGTAGGATTGGGCATCGAGAAGCGGTTCCAACTTGGAATTGTGATTTTAATGGAATCGTTTCTTTATTGGAATCTTTTGGTGTGTTGATGTGTTGCAGCCAAGGAGCACAGTAAGCGGAAGTGTTGTAATGTAACAAAGTACAAATACTTCACTACTGTACTTAAGTAGAATTCTCACGTATCTGTGCTTTACTTCGTTATTTATATTTCCGGAAACTTTTACTTTTACTCCACTACATTTCCCATAAGCATCTTAGTGTTGATAATTATTGCTCCTAAATTGCCAAGATAATGCATGCTCCATTCCAGTTGGTGACGTGATGCCTGTTTGTTGCTAAGCGGAAAAAAAATAACAACCATAGGCCACAACTAAAGAAGAAGAGGAGGAAGCATAATGACTGACAGTGTCATGGAAGCACCTGCTGCAGGCTCTGCCGCCATGGTAACAGACGATGACCACCCCGACAACAGTGGTGATGAAGATAACGTTAAACACCTTTGGCCATAAAGTTCATAATCAAAGGTTTTTTTTAACTTTTACTTCTAATACTATAGTACATTTAATATCAGAAAATGACTTTTGATACTTAAGTACAGTAAATATCAGATACTTTAAGACTTTTACTCAAGTAATATTCTAAAAGAAGACTTTAACTTCTACCAAAGTCATTTTCTGGTAAGATACTTGTACTATTACTCGAGTATTGCTTTCTAGTACTTTATACAAGACTGGTAAGCGGCGCTCTAAAGTGTGGCTTTATTTTATAGTCAAAAAGCCCGGTAAAACTGTAAATCATCATTGAATAAAAAATGATTTTCCTCTTATCTGTGAAATAAGTATGTGACCCATTTCAACTTCACCCCTCAAAGACGAACCGGAATCGAAAGGAAGAATCGGAATCAGAATTCAAAACAAAACGATGCCCAACCCTAGTGGCCAGTCGGCCAATCAGTGATGCCTCTGCCACAGATGGGAAAATAGAGTCCGCCCACAGGAAGTGGCAGACTTGAGCTTAATGTTGACTTCCCTTTTCTGAGCTCGATGTCACAAGAATGAAGAATGAACCCAGGTGCGAGTACCCGACATGCTCGGCATTCAAGACATTAGAACACTGTTGCTAGGTGATAACAAAAATGGATGCCACTTTGATTTTTCTAAAGAAATTGTTAGTAACAACAGGAGTGTGTGTGTGTGTGTGTGTGTGTGTGTGTGTGTGTGTGTGTGTGTGTGTGTGTGTCTAGAACATTTGTACTGTATCTACATCTATCATGTAAATATTTGCTGGAATTCAGCCCATAGAATGAATGTTCCTACTGTATATGTGATAGCAGCAAAGAGACTCTTGGCTGCTATAGGAAAGTTCTACTGAAAGGAATAAGAAGGTGATAGTGATATCATGGGAAATATGAACTGCTCCACTTGCAGACAGCAGGGCTTCCAAACATGAGAAATAACTCCCAAAGACTTTTATTTCAGACTTGAAACTCTCTGTATTAATTAGGTTTAGAGAAATCAGTCAACCATGCTGCACAAGGACAGATTTAATCATTGGATTTAATCATTGCCTATTTCTTATATTTGATACACTCATTCATACAGCAGAATAATTAGGAAGGAGCGAAAATAACTTTCAGTAAGCAATAAAACATACAGTGCTAGATGTTGAGCCGCAGCGAGCCAACACACACACACACACACACACACATACATATATGTCTGAAGTTGTGATGTCTTTTATATACAGTTTATCTCCGTTTCAGTTTTTTAAGATCATCCCCTCTCATTCTTTATTTCTTCCTTTCTCTCCTCCCTCCTACTTAAAAAAAAGCATTTTTCTTTCTCCTGTTCCTGTTTATTTCTTCCTTTCTCTCCTCCCTCCTACTTAAAAAAAAGCATTTTTCTTTCTCCTGTTCCTGTTTCCTCTCTAACATCCGTCACCGTTATATTTCCATCGGCCGTCATTCCCCATCACTCAGCCCTCCGCCCACCCGTTCATCAATCCACCCATTCAATCTCATTAATACATAAACAGATATTTGAAGTGTCTCCCTCTTGAGTGGGCCGCACATATCCACTTAAGAGCTCCCATGGGTGCTCTCTCTCTCTCTCTCTCTCTCTCTCTCTCTCTCTCTCTCTCTTTCTCACATTATCTCTGTCTCTCTCTGACACACACTTTTCAGAACCCCCTGTGTGAGCAATTACTCTTCATCCTCATCTACATCCATTTACATCCTTTCCAGCCTCACCGAGTCAGAGTTCATTACTGTCACCCACCCTCAGCAAAGTGCTCCTCCTAACAGAGGGAGACATGGATGGAGGAGAGGGGAGGGTGGTGGGGGTGGGGTTGGGACGAGAAAGGACAGGTAGTTTTGTGAGTGTTTGTTTGACACAGCATTTATTTTGAAGTCAAAACCATTGAAATATTCACCTGTCGCTGCCTATTTACACTCAGGGTTATCTTTAACATCCAAACATCCTGACAACCAGAAACACAACAAGCTTATCTCTTTCTAAACCAACCGCCGTGAAAGCTGTGTGAGCACCACACAACAGCTACTCGTGGATCCTACTGCTCATGGGTCCTCTTTGATTTACAGTTTGAAACTGGAAAAACCCAGAAAAAGTTCTTTAGAAGATTTTTTTAGGCATCAGTGAGTCTGAGCAGACAAAGAGAACTTTAAAGGGGACATATTATGCCTTTCCGTATTTTCTGTCATATCTACAATGTTATGTCGATTTTCATGGAAAACGTGACCAAAACTTCAAATAATGAGGTAAACGCATTTTAGAGAAATAATAAGCTAAAACGTTCAGATTTCCAACTGCTCTGAACACTCCAGATTCAACAGTTTTTCTACTCTTGGCTAAGTATTAGGCAACTCTAAGCCGGACTTCTATGATTGGTTATCTGCTCCAGGGAGGAACTACTGAAGTGTCTTTTTAAGCTACTGCGGTGTTAACATTGTTGCATGTAGCTACATGCTACGGCAGTAAAAGATGTCATCTTGGCTGCCAGTGTTTTAAAATTCCCCCAATTCCGCTTCACATTACTCCTGAAACATTTCTAGTTATGGAGTGTTTGGTTAATCATTAGTGTCATCATCCATTAGTGTCCACTGCTAACTATAGTACTACATGCTAACGGTAGTAAAAGTTGTCATGTTCGCTGACAATTTGCTAAATTCTCCCCAATTACGGGTCGCATTGTCCGATTGGGTAGTGTATGTTTTAGAAGCCTTTAACTGCGATTTTTGACAGTAGAGCGCGTTGCTTTGTTCCGTAATCTAACGGTAGCCTACTGCTAAATATTAAGTAGCTGCATGCTAACGCCACATAGCTGTAGCTAATCTTGGCGGCCAATGTTGGTCATTTCTCCCCAATTTCGGGTCACTTTACTGCTGGGACATGTCTGGTAGTGTAGTATTTGTGTAGAAGTCTTTATTGGTGATTTTTCACGGTACAAAGTCCTGCTATATACTGGGTACAAGATATATAAAACCTTATAAAGTAAAGGAACAAAAAAATTATTCTGATTGGAGCGCTAACAGAAAGATCTGGACTTCACCAAAATCCCAGTGATTCATGATTCTCTGTGGGTCATGAATATCCACAGCAAATGTATTAGAAATCTGGCCAGTGCTTTTTGACACAACCTGTCATGGAACAGAATGTTTGTCAAGGTTTAGGCACAAAAACAAACTACTTAGGGAAAGATCATGGCTTGTGTTAAGGTAAGGGGCCCTTCATCATCATGGTATTTTTGTTTTTGTACAGAATATTTACCCTCATAATGCTTAGTAACAGGCCTTTAGTGTGAACTCATCATTGTGGTCCAAGGAAGAGTTGGTTAGAGGTGCTTCGAAGACATTTTGTGTCGAATCCGAGAGACTTCTTCTGCAATTTTCCTGGCTATCCTTTCTTACTCCCGTACCATGCTGAGGGTGTTCGTACCAAAATGCTTAGCAAGATGTCTACGAAGGTTCTCAGTCATCCAGGTTATAGTTACGAGTTAGAGATGAAGTCTCTCGGATGAGAGAATAAACGTCTTCGAAGCACCTTTAACCAAGTCCGTTTGCCCTCGATTTGAACCCTTCCTTGGATAACTATAGCCTGGATGACTGAGAACCTTCACAGACAGACATCACACCTCCCACTTATTTGGAGACACACACACACACACACACACACACACACACACACACACACACACTTATTTGGAGAGCGTTCAAAGAACACTTGACAAAATGTTAGGTTTTATTCTCTGTTGAACTGAGATTCATATTAAAACATACAGAGTTGACTCTGAGTAATGATTTAAACTGACTGCAGGATTGTCTCTCTTCTTTTAACTAATGGAATCCAAGAGCCAATCAAACAAATCATGCATACATGTTGTGCCCTCCGGAGACAGAGGCGACAGAACCAGAAAGATAAAAGCACAAAAATCGTTATTGAACTCTGCCTTTCACAGCACTTCAGTCAGTTGTGGTGGCAACTCTAAAAAAGCCATTGGGAGCAGGTGTAGGGAGAGTCTCGGAGCAGGAACACAGAGGGAGAGGTGCCAATGATTTGCCAATTACTCCATTTATCTCCACAGCCGTTTGATGAGGCCGCTCAGGGCTACCGGGCTAATCAAACACCTTGGCAACCGCTGCCTCAGCAAACAGAGACGGCCCTTTGGGTTCCCAACATTTGCACCTGAGTGTGTATTCCTGTTTCTGACAGTTTTATTCTAATGTGTCTGCAGGTGTCTTTGTATTTGAACTGGATGAGGATTGTCTCATAAATAACTGCTGCAGGTCTTCATTTGAAGATTTTCAGTGTAGCTTCCAGTGAGATTACCAACCAATCCAAGTCCACCAAACCATACATTTATGGGAATGTGTAGTTTATTTCTACCCTCTAATACGACGCACAGGAGCGTTTCTTTTTCAATAAATAATATTAAAAATAAATATACATGGCTGTGTCTAGGCACCAAAACTATTTAGTTAAGTTTGAAGTTACTTAAAGAGATTGTGGTTTGGAATGAAATCATACTTAACTTACTTCCAATAATGCAGAAACTTCCAGTTTCGTAAAGTTAAAAAAGTTTACTTTTATTTTCAAACAGGACATGACTTGTGGATGAAAGTTCCGTGTTTGACCCATCCACCACCCCAACCGACCTCCTTACGTAGAATTATGCGCCCTCTTTGCTTCCATCATAATACCTACGGCCACTAGAGGCCGCTGCCACTATAAACTTAAATATGAGTCGTAATGGGCGCCCGGATGGCCCAGTTGGTAGAGCGGGCGCCCATATATAGAGGTTTACTCCTCGACGCAGCGGGCCCGGATTCAATTCGGACCTGCGGCCCTTTGCTGCATGTCATTCCCCTTCTCTCTCCCCTTCCATGTCTCCAGATGTCCTGTCAAATAAAGATGCCCTAAAAATAATCATAACATTTCTTTTTTTTTTAAAAAGAGTCAGAATTGCTACTACTTATGGGGGCGTGTTTGGCAGTCTTGAGATACCTGAATGTCAGTACCAATTCCCAAACAATATTTTTCTCTATTTTATATTTAACAACGTAAATATTAATGACAATTTTTTGTTTTCATAACATTTGGGAAGTATTGGATCAATGGACATGTCAAATATTTGAAGAATTTTACCAAGTATGTAGTGCCGGTTGTTAGTACTCAAAGTTTCCGTATTCAGATGCTGCATGAATTATTTGGTCAGTACTAAAAAAGTATTGTGGGTTTGTTGTGTGTCTGTACATGGACCTGGCACATTGCTCTTACAGTCACTCAAGATCTTTCTCTTAAAGGTCCAATATGTAGGAATTTCTCCCATCTAGCGTTGAGATCATATATCGCAATCAACTCTCTCGCGCCACGCAGTTTAAAGAACATATTACAGCTACGGTACCCTTCATGCTTTAAAAATCTGGTCTCTTGCTCTTTTCAATATCCTTTTTCTTTTTCTGGGCGAAGAAGACTCCTGTTCCTGAAATTTGGATTTTGAATACGTGTGGTCCTCCACGTTTCCTTTTTCAAACTTGCTGGGGCCGGGAAGCTACGATACACATTAGGAGCATTAGCAGCACCTGTGAGTTTATCATGTGACAGCGACAACGTGAAAGGCGGAGCAGTATATCCTAAATGTCCCTTACCGGCTAACGTATTTCAAGATGGCGCATGAATATGGAGCGTCTACCCCAGTTCATGCGAGTGCAAATGTAAAATTTCAAGCCAATAGGAATACTTGGAATTGATGGTGGTGGTAGTAATTGAAAGTTTGTGAACGGGCAACACAGATGTGGATAATGAACAACTAAACACGTCACACACTGGACCTTTAAGTACAACCAATTTCAGTAAAATGCATTTAAATTAGGGCTGTCAAAATAACGTTAAAACGTTAAAAAAATTAACGCAGATTAATCCATTCCATATTGACGTTTGCATACAGACGAAAATCTGGTGCCACTGATATGTCTGCGCTTCTCTCTGATGCTCTGAAAAAAACGTTACAGGAAACACAAACACCGCTGCATGTGACGCTAGTTAACACTATACTCAACAGCAGCTAACGTTAGCCTACCGCTAGCTAGTTAACACAATACTCAACAGCAGCTAACGTTAGCCTACCGCTAGCTAGTAGCTGGATTAAACACGGTTAAAATGCTGACAGCTAACGCTAAACGGTGTAAAGTGTGACTGTGTTTTACTGTAGAGGATTCAACACCGAGATGTAACAATCTGCAGCTGCCGTCGGAGAAACAACACAGACGGTGCGTTCAATGAAACTGGTAAACTACAGCGTCGTGGTGCATTTGAAGTTATTGTAAATGTCCTTTTCCTATCTGGTTGTTGTTTTTGTCGTTCAACAGCAATTTACTAGTGAAATAAGTTATTGTTATTGTTATACATTATTATTAAATCATTTAATTTTGACCATATGGCCTTAGCAATGAACAATGTCACCAACTGTTGTTTAGTACCCTTTTTTTTTCTTTTCTTTTTTTACTTTCTTAAAAAGTATCGGTTCAGGCACCGTTAATTATGTATGCGATTAATTTCGATTAATTAATCACAGAGTATGTAATTAATTAGATTACATTTTTTAATCGATTGACAGCCCTAATTTAAATGCATGCTATGTCTATCTATCTGTGCATGCGATCCTGTGTGTCCAACACACACGAGTGAAGCAGCAGGTGAGTGCAGATCCAACCTGAGGACGAGCTACTATCTGTTCCCTCGTCCCTTTGACGTAGGAAGGGACTGTAGAGGCTTATAAAGCTGCCACATGTCATTACCAAGTCCTTCCTTCCCCACCAATAAAATGCATAATTATACCGTGCATATAACTTTAACTGGCCCGACTGAGGTCATTGGAAATCCATGATACCGCTATCATTGGCTTCATTATGGCTTCTACAGCTATTTACAGTCCAGTCAGACATGCTGACTGGCTCCCAGCAGACAGACAGTAAATGAGAACACAAACAGGGGGAATATGATGATCGGCTGGGTCAAATCACTGTTAAAATACTTTTTTATGGTTTGTTTCAGCCCACTTTGGCAGCAGATTTGTTACACAGGAGAATGTGCAAAGAGCTGTAACACAGATAATTACAGAATTGTCACATTCAGTTTAGTGACTTTTTCAAAGAACATTGCTCGTAGGCTAAAGCTATAAACCAAAAGATTGATTCTTCTCCTCCTTGTTTCCAAAAAATGGTTCCATGAATTGATCTTTTAGTAACTTTAAATGTCAGTCCACATGGGATGAACAGGGCCATGGGCATACTGAAGTCCAATTTGTCTCCCAATTTTTTCACTTTGGCATCTAGCCAAACGACATATAATTTCCTATCACAAATTATTGCAAAATGTCATTGTTTTTTCCCATGTGCTCTCCGAGGGCCCTTCTAGTTCATAAATGTAATTGTTCAATAATATATTCTGTAAACTTTATCTCCCTGCATTATGATTTCTTTCTCGTTTCAAAGCCTTGTCTATAATTCCAAGTATAGGCTTTAATTCTGACGGAGAATACAATACCACATCCTCTTTTTTGTATTTGTCCAACATGATTAATTAATGTAGACCGCAGTACACGCTTACGAGGGACTTACAAAACATACAAGTATACTTTTGAACCCATCCAGGCGGAACCCTGAGGCAATTTCTTTCGTTTAAAAATTTAAATATTTTATGAAGAATGGTATCCCAAAATTCTCCATTTATGCATCTGTCAAGTCCAATCAATATGAGTTAAATAAAATCCTGAAGGGCAGCAGCTTGGTACAGTAGCGGCGGTTTGTACTCAATGGGTCAGCTAATATTGCTTTCCAGTGAGCTGCACTCGCTCAGACCAGCCTAGAATCAAACTCCAGTTCCAAAATAAGCACTGCTCACTCATGCGATGTGTTCATGCGGTTTTCCCCTCAAAGCTCAGGAGCAAACTGCTGAGCAGCCGACTGGACTGATAAATACAGTATACAGCTTACAGCAAAAGGTGGACAAGGCCAGAGGTATTTAAACTTTTACAGGCCGGGAGTCCAGAGGGAGAAACACACAAGTCACCTTGGCGCTCAGGATCAGTCATGTTTACATCCCTGCTTTGGAGGGAACCAGCACAAGGAAGGCAGGTGGTGACTTATATAGTCTCCACAGCACTGTGAAGTAAGTGTCTGGTCCCTCCACACATACGCTCCTGGATAGGAGAAATGAAAACGGTCCGGGTTGTTTGCATTTCTTTAAACCAATCACAATCGTTTTGGGCGGCGCTAAGCTCCGGATGCAGCGACAATGCCTTTGCGAAATAGTCTCAGGAAGGAATTTGTTTTGGTGGAACATTTGCACCCCGCAAAAGAAAACGCCACATACAGTATTAAATGAAGTGAACTGTTGACACAATACAGTAACGTGAGCTATTTAAATTATGGTTAAACCTCATTTGCTCTTACCAGTGTATCACCGTGTGTATTTTGTCCATAGCAAATTTCCACCAATCGGTCCCAAAACGTCCCAATTAGAGAGTAAATGCCGTAAAGATATTCTTTGTAAATCTTTACAATCATTCCCCAAAAGAACCAAGCAGGCCTGCCTTGTTGCACGATTCAAATTTTCTTCAAAACCTGCCATTTTCAGCGTGTAATGTGAGCTTGCTAGCTTGGAGGCTCTGGTTGCTGTTTCTCAAAGTGAGAGTTTAGAACGTAAACACAAAGAAAGCTGAAGGTGAGGGAAATTCCATTGGAGCCGGAACGATCCAATACATGAACCATTGTCGATCCAGACTAGACTCATACAACACAGAACTATTTTAATAAACACAACTGGACTTATGTGGTTGCTTACTGGGCTGTGTGGAGGCTTAAACATGTCGTGGGGAGAAGGTCTGGGAGCTTGGTCAGGTGTACTAAACTCATGACTTGTACACCTTGGACCAGAGTTTGTACCTTGGCTAATGCTTTAAGGCAACATTGATGTTTTCATTGTTCAACCAAGACCAGGATATTTTCAGTGGTGTAGTATGTGATACGCAGGTATACGCAGTATACCCACTAAGAAAGCTCCAGGATGTCCATATACCTACTTAAAAATGCCAAATGACATGCAACAACATACTTTATGTTATATTTCTGATAAATTTTGATCTGTGTTATTCTTCTTCGCATAGGCTAAATAAAGGTAAAATAAGCCTGGGGGGCGTTTGGGTCAGCCTGTATCTCACCCAGTAAGAGCATTCGCCCCATGTAGGCTGAGTCCTTTGCAGTGGCACGGGTTCGAATCCGACCTGCTGCCCTTTGCTGTGTGTCATCCCCCATCTCTCTCCCCCTTTCCTGTCTATCCACTGTCACTATATAATAAAGGGAAAAGCCCCCAAAAAATAATCTTAAAAAAATAAATAAATAAATAAGCCTGGGGGAGGACACCCAGACTCCCCACTATGATATGCTCCCCCTCCCCCAAAGGCAGATTCTGGCCCATATATATATATATACAGTACAGTATACCCACTGCAATACATTAGACTATACAACTGGATATTTCCTTAACCATGAGCCATAAGTTGTCTAAACATAATACAAATAAATGTTAATCATACTTCAGTTGCCAGACGCGCATTTACAAATGTTGCAGAAACGTTCAATACGACCATTTTGTTTTTCCCAAAACGTATTAGCCAGTGTAAATGACTTGTAACTTGAAGACACGGTTGACTCACCTCAAAAGATTTTTTAAAGACTTTGACGGGCTGAAACAGTGAGTGTAGTTACAAACCTTTAGGTAGGAAACTAATTGGCCTTTGTTGGTAATGAAGCTAAAGCTGAAGGTAAAAAATGAAAATGCACAGACTCAAACACTTTTGTTGGTGTGAGCCCATGTGATGTTTGTACAGCACATCATTTCACACCTAATCTTTCTTTCTTTCGCGACATGCAAGCCACACATCCACAACTTTGCATTGCATTCATCATAATCAAGACCTTTATTGCCAACAAATGATGCTTGAGTTTCCAAGGGCCCCCCACAACACAATGATACACATACTGATTTTCTTTTTTGTTGTAATTATAATGAAACCCCTTTCATTACCCTCAATTATGTCCCTTTGGCTCACTAAAGACCAGGCTCAGTCAGAATGAATTTGGCCCCACATAATAGGAAAGAAAAGACTGTAAGGTGAAGAAGTGAGCACAGGAGGAAAGAAGAGGAAAAGAAAGGTGAGGAGAGAGAAAGGTAATTGGAAGACAGTCTTCGCCCCTCTTACCTCCGTACGATGTGTTATCAACAGCTGGTCTGCTTTGATGCACTCACTCAAGTAATTACCACTCCACATTATGGGACTCGGTCTCTTTCATATTCTGCAAAGCCAAATCAAGGATGGCTGGATGATTACAGCAAAGTATTGTGTAAGAAAAAAAAAGATTGCTCTCTTGTCTACTCGCAAACATGGTGTACTGCAGAGACTTCATCTTTCTCTGATAGTCTAAATGAGAGCCATGCAGCTCTTTGGTGAACATCATAATCAATGATAAATCCATGTTCAGATTTGGCCACATTTACAACCTCAAAATACACATTTAGATAAAGGATGTTGCTCATAAAGAGCCATCAAAGCTTTATGCTGTTAACTCAAAGATTACATTTTCAAATGTTTTGTCAAATTTAAAGCACGGTTGCTTTTCTGAAGCGTTTTTAGCTGTCCATCAGTCGTAGTAAAATACACACCCCTCTTACTTTGTAATTCAAGACTTTCCAAATATTATCGGACCAGATGGATCTGATAGTGAAACGTGTCATTTCGCAGGTTCGTTAAAAAAATGATCCACTGGCTTACAGACGTCTCTTTCACCATGTAAGTCTATTGAGAGTTGTAACTGTTTGGCCTGGTGTTGATCAGGCAGGAAGGGTCTAACTAAAATACAAGATCAGTGAGACAACTCACGTTGGAAATGTTTATTATAACAGCAGAACATTGTGTTTGGAGGCCAGACCTCATCCGACCTCATCACTCCCCGCAGTTTGGGTTTACATGAGATATTGGGGAGTGGTGATAAAGTAGCTTCCCCCTGGCCGGGGCCTGTAGGTGGATGCCGGGGTGATGGCGGGGCTGAAAGCAAGCAGCGGTACAGGTGCAGGGCAGCAGCAGCATTGATCAGGCAGAGATGGGGAAATTGCGCAGCTTAAAGGTACACTGTGTAGTGTTTTAAGTATTTTATTAGCTAAAATCAGTGTCGTCATTCATAAATATGTCCTCATTGGTGTAAAATGACCTCTGCCAATGATCTGACGTATCCTCGTAAGCGAAGAATTTCTTATCTGCATTTACATCGGACGGGCAAGTCCAAGGAGGCTTCCACGTCGTTCCGCCATTTTGAAAAACTCTAATGGCTGAGAGGGACATAAAGCACTAGCCTAAAGCTCTAGCTAATCCACAACGCGTTTTCGTTCAGAACGTGACTGAAACCAGCTGAAACGGAGAAGGAGATCAGTGAGAGGCGCTTGTCACCGCCCCGGAAAATTTGAAAGCCTGCACCGCCCTTTAGTTCATAACGGAGGATCATACTGATGCCGAGCCACAGGAGAAGGAATCCTCGTCGCCAAAAAAAGCAAAAATTGGAAGACATGTTGTCGTAGCTTCTTAACGGCTACCGTAGTTGCAGACTGTCTTTTAACTTAGACTGAAACTAAATTCAATACAAACTCAAATTGAATCCTCTACGTTTAAAGTCCAGAAGACCCTGCCAGATACCGGCAGCAGTTCAGCTAACATGCAGTAAAATGTGGGACTGAGGCAACATCTGCCTCTCCCACTCTGGTCCTTCAGAGACCCGTCTAAAGGTGATCCGCTGAAACTGGGATCAGAGTCAGAGTTGCTGATGGCAGATGGATGAGACTTTGCCAAACTCATAAGTCTTTAATAGTCTCTTTTGTATAATGTACTGTAACAATCCAAAC
Source organism: Sander vitreus (assembly GCF_031162955.1). Lineage (NCBI taxonomy): Eukaryota > Metazoa > Chordata > Actinopteri > Perciformes > Percidae > Sander > Sander vitreus. Next base: position 2,701,568 of record NC_135867.1, read on the forward strand.
TGAAAAAGAGAATGGAAACATTAAAATATGAACTCAAAGACTTAGAGAGAGAGAATAAGTGAAAGAGAATGTTACCTTTAAAGGGTAAAAATAAATGTTTAAGTGGTGTGATTTTATGAACTGCTTTCAAAGTACAGTGCACGCCTGGTTGAATTCTGTGAATTCAGCGGATAGCAAAGTTTCCCATTTAATATTCTTGGATGGTTAGGTCAAAAAACACAGGGCGGGGCGCCCGGATAGCTCAGTTGGTAGAGCAGGCACGCGTATATGGAAGTTTACTCCTTGACGCAGCAAGCCCAGGTTCGACTCCGCCCTGCGGTCCTTTGCTGCATGTCATTCCCCCTCTCTCTCTCCCCTTTCATGTCTTCATCTGTCCTGTCAAAATAAAGGCAGAAAATGCCCAAAAAAATAATAGGGCATTTAAGCCACTTAACTAGTTGTTTTGGTGCCTAAACTTAACTGCATGACGCTCACTGTTTGTTACCTAAACTCAACTATAATGTCCACCGAAACGACCGTCAGTCACCATTTGTCAGGTAAACTAAACTACCCGATACGAGCGACAGCTCACGGAGCTCTGTAGCCAGCGTCACGTGACCAGCTGGGGGCGCCTAACTTCGTGAGATATCATACGTATCGGTGTGCATACATTTTCGTACGATGCCCATTCATGAGAATGTGTTATTTATTTATGTTTTACAGTTGATTTCACAGTAAACTGACCTTTGACCTGACCTGATTTTCTCTCTATACAGCAAGTGATAATGATAATCCAGCATTTGCAGCTCTGGACAGGAGATGCTCTAAGCCAAGATGCCCCAATAAGATTTTCAACCACCTTTTGCCACCTTTTCATTCTGTACTCTAAAGTAGAGGACTGCGGTGAATGAATGAACAACACACAGCACAGCAACACAATCCCTTTTTTTCCTTTTGAGTCTGACCATCTCCCTCGCACCCCCGTCGCATCAACTGATCTCTGACTCTGCTCACGGAGAAAAATATGCAGCCTACGCTGCAAACATTGCCTTACACTATTAATCTCGTACAATATACAGAATAACAATAGCACTGATACTCGTACTGGAAGCCATGTTAATCTAGGCATACGGCCACCGTAGGAGTTAAAACACGCTCGGAATGGGAGGGGCTAGAAAGTCATTTTCAGTTGGTTGTCGTATACAATTTCACCGCTAGATGGGAGAAATTCTTACATAATGTAGCTTTAAATAAGTGAAATAAACAAATGAATACAATGTCACTTTGCCCTTCTATTGCACTAGAATAACTTATTGTTGCACTTGAATGAAATTATGCACTAGAACGTAATTTCACTACATATTACCGACAGATATGCATATTTATTGATACTACGCAGTAAAATAACTAGTTTCCCTGCAGGAGGGGAGAAGACACATAATCAACGGTCAATCTATTGACAATCAATCTAATGTTTGCCGTGCGGGCGGGACCCAACACACAAGCTGCGGGAGGGGGCGGTAATGGTCAGAAATCCACCGGGAGCGGGATTAAAAAAACAGTCCTGCGCAGGGCTCTACTCTAAAGCCTCATCTTTACCTGAGGCCAAATTAGTACGCTCTGGGGTCTGTGAACTGGGAGGGAGAGTAACTTTTGAGCTCACCTCATTAAAGTGTTGGATTCACCGGCTCTGAACATCCACTGATGGAGCCCAGAACTTAGATTGGCGCAATCATTGTGGTCATGACCCTGCGAAAGCAAAATCTAACAAGAACTCCCTGAAAGAAAAGACATCGTAAAAACATCCATCCTTAAGGGAGGCAGGTAGGGAAACTTCAGGAAATTAATTGGAAAGTTTAAAAAAAAAAAAAAAGCATCACCTAACAAACAAACAAAATGCTCTCTCTCTCTCTCTCTCTCTCTCTCTCTCTCTCTCTCTCTCTCTCTCTGTTCCTCTACAGTTGAGCTCTGGGATCTTTTGAAGTACACCGTTGACCTCAGCCTTCTTTCCTTCGGGCTCTGATTCATTCTCTGTCACTACTGAAACATTCATCCGCTGTGAGAAAAGCTCTCTCACACCTGTAGCACCATGACTCTCGATCACAGGGTCACGGCCGAAAAAGGGCTCAGAGATCAGCCGCCATCTACACACTGTTTTGTAACGAGGCAGGCCTGTTTATGTTTTGATATTTTCCTCCGAGCAGCTCAGAAAGAGCTGGTATTATTCCACCCCTGTCTTCGCCCTACGGACCCTCAGTAGCCTGAAGCTAACCTTGCATCAGCCTTTTGGCTCCAGGGTCGCCTCGGATGCTACGAGGCCTCGGTTGAAATATTTGCCCTTGGGAGAGTGTCTTTTCTCAGAACTTATTGTGAGGACTTTTAATGCGTTTGCTTTTTATTTTATGTGCTGGACCATTTTTTGTGTTGAAGACAGGCAGGAGAGATGGCACAAAAAACATTGCAGGGGCAATTCTGAACCCAGGAAGTTAAATTGAGCCAATTGTTCCCTTTTTTGCTCTGAATTGACCATCCCAGGAGGAATAATCGCAGGTTGTGTGCAGCTCCTACCTGGGTTTTGGTTTTTACTTTTGGCACCTGACTTAGATACCAAAATCATACTTCAACCCCCTTGAGAAACAAGGAAAGACAGTAGTGAGACAGCAAATTGTAACCATTGCACCAAAATGCCTTGCAGGCAGGACACTAATATGCTGAAGCATTTTACCACAGCAGGTATGACAATGCTAGCCAGGTTCTAGACCTTTGAGTCGCTGCCCAGTCCTCTGATTGGACCAGTGATTCACATTGTCTGGTGCTCACTTGACTGCTTCCGAACACGATGTCAGAACGACTGAATGAAGTGAAACAAAATTGTAATTCAGTCTGATTATTAACTTGTTAGTCTCGCTTTGCCAGACCTTTCGCCACCGCGGCGCTGCGAAGGAAGGTCTGGCTAGTCCACACAGCATTCTGGGAAGGGAGAAAAACGTGCTCTGGTTTATTGGCATTTCTTTGAACCAATCGCAATAGTCTTGGGCGGTGCTAGGCAACGGGAAAAACCACGCTGCCTCTGCAAAATAGCCTCGGGAAGGAACTTGTTTTGGTGGAACGTGTACATTCAAAAGTAGTTTTAGTCGTGCGACAGAAAACTCAGATTGGACAGATAGCCTAGCTAGCTGTCTGGATTTACCCTGCAGAGATCTGAGGAGCAGTTAACCATAGTCTTCATAAAGCCACCAGAGTTTAAATATCATCAGATTCAGCTCGATTCAAGGAACAGGTGGATGTAAGGTTTTCTAATATGAGATGTGTAATGTGGGAGTTATAGGCAAAAACACGTGTTACGTCATTATAGCGCCACCTAGTGGACCATATGTGTAATTTTTGGTATGTTAGGTCCGTGAGCAATTGTACATCTACACTGTAAATTTGAAGTTGCTCACATTAGTGTAAGTGGTGAATCCAAACCTGGGTCCCATAGGCCACGCCCACTTTGACGAATCAGTACCCCACTGTAGGCATCGCCTAAGGAGTGGTCCTAGATGGTACCCTCAAAATTTCATAAAAATCAGATGAGCCGTTCATGAGATATAAACTTGTTGTACTTGTAGCGCCCCTAAAATTGGTGGGGGGGCCTCAGAGGGTCATGCCAAACAAGACTCTAAAGTTTCACGATGATAGCATATATTTTGGCAGAGATATGGCAAAGTTAGTGTTTTCGTAGCTAGCTACACAAATTTTGTCGTGGGTAATTTCCGCAATTTTCCTCCGAGAAACATTCTTTCTTCTTTTCTTCAGGTCGGTCTGAAAATACTACCTACCAAGTTTCGTGCAGATCGGTCGCACGGTCTAGGAGGAGTTAGAAAAAGTAGGTTTACGATAAATCGCGATTTTTTTTTTTTTGCGCATAAAAGTATAGGCGGAAATGGGCGTGGCCTATATCAGGAGATTCAGCTGAATTCAGGGAACGCACGGATATGTGTATTTTTTTATGTGCGATGTACGGTTTGGGAGTTATAGTGCCAAACACGTTTTTTCTGCTATAGCGCCACCTAGTGGTGGAAGTGGCTAAATTCTTTTTGTCCGAGGCCCGTGCAGCGATCTGGACCCCCCCACCACCATGAACAGTTTAGGCTGTAGCATCACTTTTACGCGGAGAAAAATAATAAGAAACCTTAGGAAGGCAATAGAGTTCCACAGATCCAGCAGAGCTGTGTTCACAGCCCCCTCAGGCTTGGACCCCTAATAAACATATACTTGTAATTATTGGGATAGCTTGTGATTTGCATGCTCTTTCACTTTGAGTGGTTAAGAAAAATGATAAGGGGTCTCATAGGCCCATGTATCTCTCTGATATTTGATTTTCAATGCTAAGAAAGGTTTCTTATGACTTGGGGATCCATAACAAGTTGTGAGTGGCAGACACCTTTTCAAACTTCAGGCACTTCAGGCACATTTACAACTTTTAAATCCTCTCCTGTGCGTCTCGTGTTTTCCGTTGCATTAAAAGTTTTATTTTTAGCTACTACTAGTTGACAGTACCGACGATGGCGGCATTAACAGTGCATTGACAGGTTTATATTACAGCAGGACTGAGCAGGGACAAGGTGTCTTAACTATTTGGAGGCCTGTTTGAGTTTTAGTGCGACACAAAACTAAACACATCGGTCTGTGGTAAAGCTCAACTAAGAGTTCAGCACTTGAGAAAATATCTACTTTCACATGAAAGTACCTGGGTGAGCTTCATTTTTATGTTCCATCAAACCTCTCTCCCAGGCTAAGTCATATACCCCCCCGCCCTCAAGAAGCTTCACTCCCACACTTTTATTTCCAGCCCTCATTCCTTCAGAGTGGACACCGTTAAGCCGTAATAAGACCATAAAAGACACCTCAGAGTTACTGCGTAGGGGGGACGTCACGGCGGAGAATTTATTCAAGGCGAGACAGAGGCAGCCAACATTTCATGGTTTTATCTGGAGTGAATGGGAAGTGTGCAAGTGTGCGAGCGGCCATTGGATTCCTGTCAGCTGACCACGTTAAGGAGATGATGAAGAATCCATTAAACAGCAGTGACTGCAGCTACTACTGATCTATCTGTGTGTGTGTCTGTGTGTGTGTGTGTGTGTGTGTGTGTGTGTGTGTGTGTGTGTGTGTGTGTGTTTGTGTTTGTTTTCAACTGGTCTTGGTGTCCTTCAGCATGTTGAATGCACATCCCCTGGAAACTGAAGTTGTGCTATGACTGCCCGGAGCATGGGAGATTCTGAAGCTTGACGGTATATTTTACAAAATACTCGTAAGTTCAAAGGTCAACCCATTCTTACTCCCAACGCGTCAAAAAGCGACGCTTGGTCAGGTGCCTTTGGTGTTTTGTTACTGACGCAAAAAGTCTCCTTTAGCGTCCAGCCCTTTGGCGCCATATTTAGACACGTTCAGTTGGGACTCTTTGCGTCACTTTTTGACGCTCTGGGTCGGGACGTACGTTTAACTGACATGCGGCACGAGAACGGGACAGTTAGGTTTAGGAAATGATCGTGGGTGGGGTTACAAAACGGGGACAGGAACCCCGGTCTCCGGATTAAACTGTGATTTTGGCGTCTCTGTCTGACGCTGTGAGCCACTGACTAAGCGTCAGTCTAGCAGTGAAGACATGAAACAAAATGTTAATTAAATTGGGCATTCTCTCAATAACAAGCAGAATGGATTTGATAGTGACACACCGGGTGGACAGGCCAATGTTCTTGATGCGTTTTCGAGAAAAACATGGTAAAAGTGGGTGGGACTTATTCCACATAGTGTCTCATATAATGACTCTGATGCCTCTGCTCTGCCCAGTGCGTCTCATACAGACGCTAAAGGTCTGCTTAGCTTAGCTTTGCCGCTCCGACTCTGGGCCAGAGTCTGATCTTAGTTCCTCAAAACTGAGTCCTTTATTGTATAAGTGAATTTTCTTGATGTAGCCAGTTCACTGGGAGGGAGCACTTTTGTTTTTTAGAAACCTAAAAAGACTCCTTCGTGTTTGTTCGGTCGCAGGTTTTGTATACGTGTGTTTGTGTCCCCACACCTGGCTGGCTTCAGGGTTTCCACAGGACATCTCCCGCAGCCTTGTTTCATGGCTGACATAAATCCAGGCACCAGCGGTCATGAAGCCAGATTAGATTGTGAGCGTGACGGAGGGAAGGCGCTCTCTCCTCCCCCTCTGCTCAGGGCGTCTGCAGCTGGCACCGTCCCTGACAAATGAGGGTGCATTGGAGAGCCCTGGCAAAGCCGTTTTGCAAAGATCACGGCTGGCATTGTTTGTTTTTCCGAAAGCAGTTATATGTCAGCGACAGGCAGTCGGCGTCCTATAGGCAGTAGAGGAGTGTAATGTGCTCTCTGTCTTAATCCCCCCCAACACGTAATGGGCCATCTGTGTGAGAGAGAAGGCGAGTGCAGTTAGCGCTAATGTAGTCATAACATCTAGCATGGAAGCGTAACCGACAGCCATGATGCCATTCTTTCAACACTGATGGTTTACTTTAAGGTGACTTTCAAAGTCATCTAAGATCTGTTTATGCAGTGAACAGGAAGGAAGAGGGAGATGGTAAGAGGAAGATGGTGAAATAACGTTTCTATAGTCGACTCTCTTGATTAATGTCAAGTTGTCATGACAAAGACATCCTCTGGTAATGTCATCCTGGTTAATGTCAAGTTGTCATTACAAAGACATCCCAAACTAATTTAATGTCAACTTGTCATGACCAAGACAACTTCTGGTAATGTCACTTTGATTAATGTCATGTTGTCCTAATCAAGACAACCCAAACAATGTCAACTTGTAATGACAAAAACCGAATGACACTAAATGACAGAAGTCATAAACGTTTATGACTTGTTTATAGCGTTTACAAAACGTTCATGACAGTGTCATGTCATAGTTATGACAGTGTCATGTCACGATTAGGTCGATACCTTCAAGTAAAGTGTTACCCAATATTGGTATATTTTTCCCCTGACATTTCCACGTTTTTGTTATTGAATGGGCAACAGATGGTTGGAAACATATCTAAAAAGACTTCAGTCATGTTGTAGTCTTGAAGATCAAATAACGTGACAACGAATGGGATCCCAACCCCGAGGTGAAGCAGCTCTCACATTTCCTTCCTTAGCCTCCCCTTGTTTCACTCCGACTCGAACAGCTGCAGAGATGCTGATTAATGCACACAGGAAAAGCAAACATGAACACGAGTCGTCCCACCTACACGTCATGTTCTAATTGTCAAGATGGATCTTTTTTGTTGATGTGTAAATACTCGGCTGCTTGTCTTTGCCCGAGCTCTGCCCTCATTTGTGTTTGTGTCTGCCATATGGCTCTCTCATTATCATTATAACAGGCACTGATTGAATGGGAGCATGCACAGCAAGGTTTTTTCTTTTATAAATAAATGATTGAAAATTCAGACTGGACTCCAAGATGTGCAAGGTCTTGTGTCCGTTTGTGTGGTTTTTAATTGTCTCTGCATTCAATGCGATGGATGAAGGTACTGTACACTGTACTGTGCTCATCAATGGATTAATTCATTTTAAAGCTGGGCGATATTGAGAAAATCAAATATCACGATATTCTTGACCAAATACATCAATATCGATATTACGATGATATTGTAGGGTTGACAATCACAGAATATTTTAGATTTTTATATAAATCACTTGGTCGGGACTCTTGGCGTCACTTTTTGACGCTCTGGGTCGGGACGTACGTTTAACTGACATGCGGCAAAAGAACGGGACAGTTAGGTTAAAGTGCTCATATTATGCTCATTTTCAGGTTCATAATTGTATTTAGAGGTTGTACCAGAATAGGTTTACTACTTACTACTACTAAATACTACTTGCTACAGTTGTTGCTCTTGATACAGGGCGCCTGTGGCTCAGGTGTTAGGGCGGTCGCCTACCATTCGAAGATCGGTGGTCCGATCCCTGGCCCTGCAGTCCCATGTCAAAGTGTCCTTGGGCAAGACACTGAACCCCGAATAGCGCCCGATGCTTCGCCATCTGTGTGTGAATGTTTATCTGATAAGCAGCTGGCACCTTGCGTATGAATCTGTGTGAATGACGAATGGTTCCTGGACTATGTTAAAGCGTTTTAAGTAGTAGCAGCTCTGCCCGGTGCATTCCATACAGACGCTAAAGGGTGATTTTTGCATCGCTATCTGATGCTGAGAGCCACTGACCAAGTCAGTACTAGATGGATTAGAAGTGAGAACGGGAGGAACCAACACATTCTCACTCCCATCGTGTAAAATACGGATGCTTGGTCAGTTGCCTTTGGCGTTGTTATTGACGCTAAAAGTCTCCTTTAGCGTCATATCTAAACGCGCTTGGTCGGGAGACTATTGGCGTCACTTTTGAAGCACTTAGGTTAAGGAAAAGGTCGTGGGTGGGATTACGTTTCCATGACATGCAGGACAACAACGGGACAGTTGGGTTTAGGAATAAGAACAACGGGACGGTTGGGTTTAGGAAACGTGAAACGCGGGACAACTCCTGGGTGAAAGTCCTGTGTTGTTTGACCCATCCACCACCCCAACCAACCTCCCTCTGCAGATTTTCGGGCTTTCATACTACTCGCTACCATAGTTGCTCTTAGTGCTACGTCATCTTCAAACCCCGTGTAGCTGCTGCTCTCCCCGGTGCGTCCTACAAACATGCTGAAGGGCACTTTTTACGTCGTATCTGACGCTGACAGCCACTACCCAAACGTCCGTATTTTATGAGTTCGGAGTGAGAACGGGTTGGAGGAACACATCTCACCTGTCCTCATTTACAATCAATCTATTTTTGACTGAAGTTGAGTTCTCTCCTTTATTTTCCCATTTGTAAAAAAAAAAAAAGTAGGGTTTTAATGGTCCATTAGCACCGCAGGCCCCTCGTCCCCCACTTGTCAAATGTGTCCGGTGGCTCGTTTTGCTCTGTTCTGTCCCGATCATCCTGCACCTCTCTTTGACCCGCTGTAATGAGATGGAGGACAGCTAAATATATTTCATGATAATGTGCAATCTCACTATCCTGTTGTGAGACTAAAGCCCGGGGCCCCGTCCGGTCCCTGACCCTCATCAGCTGTACATCAAGTCCAACACGCACCTTCATACCCCTCTTCCTCTGTCCTGTCCTCCCTGGGTTTAATAAGCAGTTATTAAGAAGAAAGTACTACAAAGACAGACAAGACAGACAGAAAGAAAGAAGAGAAGAGGAGGGATCATAGAACATAGACATAGAAACAGACAGGGAGAGGAAGGTGGGAGAAAGACTGGTGGAATGTAACTAAGTACATTTACTCAAGTACTGTACTGCTTACAAGTCAAGCTGAAATGATTAGACCATTAAACACACAACTGTTTGGATCCTTTCCAGTTTTTCTGCATTGAGTACTACATTTTCCTGATGTTACTGACTTTTTTACAGTATTTTTACAGTGTGGTATTAGTACTTTTACATAAGTAAAGGATCTAAATACTTCTTTACAATTATAGAAAAAAGAGACAAACCACACATCTTCACATTTGAGAAGCTGTAAGTAAATAATATTGGACAGTTATGCTTGTAATATTCAATCTTGAAACCAAACTGAAAGACTTAATCAATTAGTCCACTAACCAACAAATCATTTAAGCAGACGTTACTCTAAAAATATAACCACAAAGTGTTTGCGCTCGTTCTGTACGCTGTGAGATCCGGATCGTTTCACTCTGTGATGTGATCTCTGTTGCATGCAGCCACAGTCTAATGGGTTAGATTGTTGAACATCTTTATTCCAGTTAGAAACTTGCTCGACATAATTTACCATTTAGCCGAGATTCCTGTTAATCATGGGTTATCACCCAGCCTGACGTTTGCAGTTTGCTTGAAGTCTTTCATCTTGTTAGACAATTAACTTTGGATGGCGCTCTGACACATTGCACATGTGCAGAGGCAATCTTAATTTCAGTGGTGCAGTCACAATAACAACAGTGGTGAGATCACATTGAGTCCCACTGATTTGTGTATATATATATATATATATATATATATATATATATATATATATATATATTGTGTTGTGCCAAAATGTTCTTCTGCTTCGGGCTGCATCCTCGGTTGTTTTATGATCAAATGGCACTCCACTTTTCACTCTCATTTTTTGACAGCCACCCATGAATTAACTACGGTGGCCTACGGGGTGGGGGGGCAGTATAGCTACATCAATCAACGGAGAATCCAAACCGGGTGATATGATCATCAACATTCTTCCCCCTCCCTCATTTTTTAATTTTGCAGCCTTTTTTTATGAACTTCCACATCAATGTATGCCCCAAAGACCTTGCGAGCGATAAATTACTTCCACCATCTACCAGTCTAATCTGTACAGCAGTAGTACACTGCAGTATTTCACTCTCTGTATCGGTATGTCACTGAAGCATTTCACCCTGACAGTGTAGTAAGGGGTCAGCCTGTTCTCATGAACCATTCGTTCAAAAAGCTACAAAAAGTTAAGCACTGTAATAAGCATCCCACGTTTGTTTTGCTGTATGCACAACATCGACTGCTGGAGGTCGGGGTGGATAGGTGGGCGTAAAAGCACAGGACTTTCAAGCCGGGGAGCGGAGTTTGCTTCCAGGGGAAAACCAAGACTTTCAAGATGTGTTTTTAGCCTTCTGCGGAAGATGCATAGGCTTTTCGGCCATCCTGATGTCAGTAGGGAGCTCATTCCACCATTTAGGAGCCAGGACAGCAAACAGTCGGGATTTCGTTGAGTGATTAGTTCTCCCTCGCTGTGAGGGGGCAGCAAGCAGGTTGGCTGATGCAGAGCGGAGTGAGCTGGTTGGGGTATAGGGTTTGACCATATCCTGGATGTATGCTGGGGCTGATCCGTTCGTGGACCTGTATGCAAGTACTAGTGTCTTGAATCGGATGTGGGCAGCAACTGGTAACCAGTGAAGACAGCGGAGGAGCGGTGTAGTGTGAGAGAACTTGGGGAGGTTGAAGACAAGTGGAGCTGCTGCGTTCTGAATGAGCTGCAGGGGCCGGATGGCACATGCAGGCAAAGCCAATCAGGAGGGAGTTACAGTAGTCTAGACGTGAGATGACTAGAGCCTGAACCAGAACCTGAGCCGCCTTCTGCGTTAGAAGGGGACGTATCCTTCTGATGTTATGCAGCATGTATCTACACGATCGGGTAGTTGCAGCAGTGTTGGCAGTGAAGGAGAGTTGGTCGTCAAGTGTCACACCCAGGTTTCTAGCAGTCTGGGTGGGGGCTACCACAGAGTTGTTATAGTCAGGTATTGGGTAGGAGAACCCTTCCCTGGAAGGAAAAGGAGCTCATCAACACATCTACTAACTGCCGCTGATACGACGGAGCACCATGCGGAGCAGCATGCGGAGCAGCATGCGGAGCACCGTAGCTGGTGTCACAGAGCTCTGTAGCGGCTCAACACATTTACTAACTGCAGCTGATATGACCGAAATGTGACGGATGCACGTTTATTTTGGAATTCCCACTTTATATTTATACTTTTTCTTAAAGAGTGTGTGTTTTTTATTTTTTTATTTTAAATGTCTGGAAGAGCTTAGTAATGAAATAGTCAAATCATGTTTGAGTTGACTTTCAAACTTTGTGATATCAGTAGATATTGTATCGCTGTCCAAAGAATGGATATAATATGGCACGGTGATAAAACGTGCGATTTACACCCCTACAGTGTTCATCTTCACTGTACACATACATGTGGCTACAATTACCAAAAAAAAGCTCAGCAGCACTGTGGGTTCCCCCCCCCCTCTGGCTCTGTAATATCTCCGCTATTCTTTATAAGACTCTATTTCCTCCATAATATCCATAATTCCCCGCCACCAATGGCTCTGGTCTGGGTAAACAAAATAACTTCTCAGTGGCAGATGGTTTAAAATTCCAGTGCGAATGCTATCTTATGGTGTTTATAAAGACTGTTAATCTCTCTTCTGTTTTATTTACTTCTTCTTTCTCGGGGCGTTTTTTTCTCTTTCCACCGCATTTTTCTCTCTCTCTCTCTCTGCCCCCGTTTTCCTCTTCTCCTCACACCAGTTCTCTCTCTCCGAAGCTGCTGTTCCTTATCAGTACAGCTCGCCCGCTGACATGAAATACCATTAAGTGAATCTTCATGAAGCCTCCAAACACCACTGATTTATCCTGCTGCATGCTTCATAAGTCCCTGATTGATCTCGGCCGTGGATGATAAAAAAAATGAGGGAGGGCCAAGAGCGAATAGAGAGAGAGAGACAGAGAGAGAGAGAGAGAGAGAGAGAGAGAGGGAGAGAGAGAGAGAGGGAGGGAAGGAATCTGAGAAGAGGGACAGAGGTGAAGAAGCAAGAAATCGGGTAAAAATAAAGGGAGGGAGGCAGGGAAAGAGAGAGGGAAAGCTGTGGGAGAGAAAGGGAAAGAAAGGTGCACACAGAGGTGCAGGAAAGGTGGACAGAGGGAAGGAAAAAAGAGGATTGAGGGGAAATGAGAAAAATTCAGGGACAAAAGTATGAGAGTGAGAAGATGGGAGAGTGAAAGAATTAACCGTGCAAGGAAAGTCGAGAATAAGCAGAAAGTGAAGAAAAAGAGATGCGGAACAAAGAAAAAGAAGAAAGAAGATAGAATGGACATAAAGGATGGGCGGTATGAAATAATGGGAGGAATAAAAGGAAACAAATAAGGGAAAAGTGAGTGGAGAAGGGAGGGAGGTAAGGAGAGAAGGAGGCAGGTAGGAAAGGAAATAGAGGGAGGAGAGAGGATGGAGTGGAAGGAAATTAGATTAGGAAATTCTAGAGGGACGGGTCACATGAGGGAAAGATGAGGGGAGGCAGAGGGAGAGAAGGAGACACGTTAGGAAGGGAAGAAGGGAAGAAGGATCGATAAGAAAAGTGCATTAAGAGTTGGGAAGATGGAGTTAAGTAAGCAAGTAAGAAAGTAAGTTAAGGTAAGAAGGTAAGTTACTAAGAAAGTTACTGTACCTTGTAAGAAAGTAAGTTAGCTTTGATTTTGAAAGATTTCGACAGAGGCCGCCACTCTTGAAACGTGAGGCAAAGCGTTTCACGGCCTAGGAGCAACTGTTTCCAACGCTCTGAACGCTATCGCTGTCTTCCCTAGGTTTCTGAAAGACTTAGGCCGGCTTCACACTGGGTCCGTGGCGTGAGCGTGTCAGCTGCGTGGCGTGTCCGGTTTATATTTCGGCTCCCATGGTAACAGGTTAGAGCTTGCACACTGCCTGCGTGACACGCACGCCTCAGGCGTGGCGAAAACGCGCGCATGCTAGAAATAGAACCGACGCCTATTTTTCACGCGACACGCAAGCGTATTGGAAGCATTTCCAGGCAACATAGAATAGGAAAAGATGTTTATATGTCATTTTGACACGAATACATATTAATAAATGACATGTTGATGTTTTAAAGTCTCGAGGTTTTCATATAAATGCAGATATAAATGTAATTTAAAAGAAAAAATAGATTTTTCTAATATTGCACCTGTCGATACAGAACGAAATATTCTGTAGCCTATTTTGCCGTCAATACTGCCGACGTTGTCTTTGCTGTAATCAGATCAGTATATATTTCTGTTTAACATGGTATTTCATTTTATCAATGGGAAACATCCATGTGTACAGACAAGGCTAGCAGCAGCAGCGCCGCGTCGGACACGTTTCTGGTGTGCGAAGACATAGAAAACGCCACGCAGGCAGTGTGTGGCCGGCCTTAGGTGAACGTTTGGCGGGGGATTGAGGGGTCCTCCCTCAAGAAAATGTTACGTTTTTCACAGAAAAAAAATACGCAATTTCACATCATTTTGGACCATAAATTATTTCCATATCTGTGTCGAAAATGTTGTAAAGGCTAGAGCAGATGATAAATAAATAGCACTCGAAAAGCTCAAACACAAAACGTGCTAAAGACGTCCCCATGGGGACCAACTACAATCATTGGTAAAAGTCATTTTACCCACCCAACGGTGCTGCACCTAAGTCTTATAATAGTACGGGGAAAAAACCCTGACTGTTTATGTGTGATGAAACTAGAGGAATAAGAAAGGTGGGAGAGAGAGTAGCAAAGGAATCAGGGAATGAGGAATGCGGGTGGCGATGGCGCAGTGGCTATGACACATGCCTTTGGTGGGGGAGACCTGGGCTCGATTCCCACTGCGATACATCAACCAACGTGTCCCTGAGCATGACATTTGACCCCTAGTTGCTCCAGAGGCGTGCGACCTCTGCTAAATGACATGTAATCAGGAACTACAGATGAAAAGGAAAGATGGAGAGAAAAAAGATGTAGTGCAGAAGGTGAAAGGGAAGCGAGGAAGGAAGAAGAAGAAACATAAAGCGAGAACGTGCCACCGAGGTCACATTTTTAGACAAGCCACTGATGAAATAATTTCAAAGGAGGAGGCGTAATATTTTGGGCTGGAGGAGGTCGTCATAAAACCCCCAGGATGGGTTTTATCGATCCCTCTTGCAGTCTGTTTGTACATGTTTACGAGGCGAATAGAGAGAGAGAGAGAGGAAGAGGATGAGAGGAAGGACGGAGAGCGGAGTGGTAAAGAGCGAGCGCGGGTGTGTGTAAATGCAGGTGGGCCGCATCGATCCAAGTCTGCAGGCTCCGCATCGATCCGAGCGGCAGATGAGGACTGATTACGCCGCAGTTAAGAGGCACATGAAAGGGAAGCGCTGTTAACAGACAGACAGGTCCCCCCCCCTCTGATTTTAAACAGAAAACGGACACACAAAAAAACAAAGCGACAGCGGACAACAAATTATACGCAATGAAACATAAAGAAAAAAATAAATAAATAAAGGTTCACTGTGGATGGATTAATTATTCAAATCTCTGTGAGTTGGTTGTCATTCTCTAGAGAAATGAATGAAAAGGCAGGATATTAATCTAAAGCTCAGTATACTTTGGAAAATGGCCAGCAGTGATATGAAGAATATACCAGTCATAGTTAATGGGCTATAACATTAAAGCATATCACTTCATTATAACATGACGTGGGAAATGATCCCCCTGAGAATTGCACACACCTTTCATTGCAGTTTTTCACTGTCAAACTACTGCCTTTCTTCATTTAGAGTGCATGGAGCACAGGTTTGCTGAGATATTGTACCAAATGTATGCAATTTGATGAAATGATTGATGAATAAAATGTATCAATCCCTATTAATGCGGTGTGCCCGTTTGGATCTATTTTTGAAGTCTTTGTTTGCATGCATGAGCCAGATGGCCACATTCAGCCACAAACAAATACAGACACATGCTGCTGCTAAACTAAAAGTTAGAGTCATGTCTGTTGTCTAAAATATCCTTGTGGGCTAAGGGGCCCAAACCCCGAAAGACTGCCTCAGAACTAAAGTGACGGTGGCATCCACATTCCTTTGGCCATTTAGTGTGCACTGTTTAGAAAACCTCTAAGAAATTCCACTTTTCATTCATTCATTTAATGTGTTATTACTCACCCTGATTCTGCTTGTACGAGGTGTCTTTTGTAGTGAAGCAGGACCGATGAAAAGGGACATTTAAATCAGCCGCGTTGAACCGGACTCATCAGCCTCATCACATATGTTTGCTGCGAGCATTCAGAAACTTTATCATGTATATGTTATTTTCAAGATAGTGCAAATGAATGAATTGAAATGAGCTTAAAACACACACACCCTGCCTTGCTCCCTCTGTTGAAGACTGAAGGACGTTACCCACTGCGTGCAAAGTGGTGTCCGTCTGTCTGTGTCTCACTCTAGCTTTCGCTGTCCCCACTGTGTCGGCACTGCATGCCCCTCATGTTACTTTTATCTCCGCAGAAGCTAATTTGAAAAAGTGAAAAAATCGAAATCAGGACACATTTGGATGCAGTGTGAAGAACATTATTGAGTGTGTACTTCCCTCTGTTCCTCTCTTTCTCTTTTTTTTTTTCTTGTGTCCATGGGGGGGGGGGGGGGGGTGATGGAGTAAGGGCATAGAGCTGGCAGACGGACACGTGATCAGAGGATCTCTTCATGCATGTCACTTTAATCATCCTTGTCCCTGGCTGCTGACTGATTACTGCTCAGCTCATATTTCTATAACTATGGTGATGATGATGATGATGATTGTGTGTGTGTGTGTGTGTGTGTGTGTGTGTGTGTGTGTGTGTGTGTGTGTGTGTGTGTGTGTGTGTACTTGAAACTTCCATGCCAATACAGCCCCTTAGAATTGAAGAGAGAGAGAGAGAGAGAATGGATACAAAAACCTTTTGGCTGACTTGGCAAGGTACATAGTCCTACCCCCTAAGACTTTTTTTTTTTTATTGAGATTAAAAACTCTTGAGAGTGAATTTGCTGAATGTCCGCAAGACAGAACAAACAGTAAGAGGCAGAGTCTGAGCGAGAGAGATTTGAATGTGAGGCATCGGGAGAGGGGAGTCCTGCGCAGATCTGGGGTCAGGCTAATGACCTAGTCGCTTAATTTGGCCTTTTCAGCACAGCGTTCCATGCCAGCCTGTGGCGAACACGGCTAATGATGACCAGACAAGACCTACATCCCTCTGCAAGCTGTCTGCTATCAATCAATTTATTCTCAATTTTCTCTCTCTGTTTTTTATTTGTCATGTGAAATCATATAACCATAAACTTTCAGTGAAATGTAATCAGTCAGTTCCTTCAATTCCTTATGCATTAGTCATAACAGTGATAATATATATATAAAAGTAAGTTAAGGTAAGAAGGTAAGTTAGTATATATATATATATATATATATATATATATATATATATATATATATATATATATATATATATATATGATTGGGGGCAGTCTGAGGCAGTGTCCTCGTTTCGTATCCCAGAGGCCTGAGGGTAGAAGTCTGGTACCTTCTTCCCAACCTCAACGGGGGGGAAAGGCTGTTACCTGGGTTGTGTGGATCTTTAATGGTTCTCCATAGTCTTTTTCTTGCAGCACCTGGTATTAATTATCTATAAAGCAGGGTAGGGCACCGCCTATTGTGTGTTCAGCCGAACAGACCGCTCTCTGCAGGGCCTTGCTGTCCTGTTTAGTACTGTTTCCCTACCAGGCAGGACACCAAAGTGCTTAGACACCAAGGTACTTGGACACCAAGTTACTTGGACACCAGGGTACTTGGATACCAAGGTACTGGGACACCAAGGTACTTGGATACCAAGGTACTTGGACAACAAGGTACTTGGATACCAAGGTACTTGGATACTAAGGTACTTGGACACCAAGGTACTTGGACACCAGGGTACTTGGATACCAGGGTACTGACACACCAAGGTACTTGGATACCAAGGTACTTGGACAAGAAGGTACTTGGATACCAAGGTACTTGGACAACAAGGTACTTGGACACCAAGGTACTTGGATACCAAGGTACTTGGACACCAAGGTACTTGGATACTAAGGTACTTGGACACCAAGGTACTTGGATACTAAGGTACTTGGACACCAAGGTACTTGGATACTAAGGTACTTGGACACCAAGGTACTTGGACACCAAGGTACGTGGAGCAGTCCACCCTCTCCACTGAGGACACGTTGATATTAAGCGGGGCGTAGTTCCTTCCTTGCCTTATTCCCAAAGTCCACTTTCATCTCTTTAGACTTGCTGACATTTATGAGTAGGTTGTTTACCGGACCCCAGCGGGTCAGGTCCTCTACTTCTTTCAGGTCGGCCTTTTCATTGTTGTCAGCAAACTTGATGATGGTGTTGGAGTCGAAAGTGGCTATACAGCAGGGCAGAGGACTCAGAACACAGCCCTGGGGTGCTCCGTTTTTAAGGATGAGGGTGGAAGAGGTGTGTCCGCCCTACACCGACCACCTGGGGTCTGCCTGTCAGGAAGTCAAGGATCCACATATATATATATATATATATATATATATATATATATATATATATATATATATATATATAAAAATCCCTCCCTTGTCTATATGCTCATATCTCAACCTCTCATCTCCCACAACTCTTGGCAAATGTATGATTTGAACTGTAAATCCAAATAAAGGACTGCCCTGTAATCTTCCAAACCACAGTGCACATACACTGTTGTTTCTGTATTATTCTATATTGGATGACAACCCGTCACTCGTGGCAGGCGGTGCTGAATGTTGCAGATGACATTGTGGATGGCTGCTGTGTATCCTCCGTCGCTGATGCCACACCGGCATTGTTAAAATGCCTCTTGTTTTCCCGCCGATCACTGTCGGGCTCGCCTGTCACTTCGTGGCAGTGTCTCAGAGCTCTGTCAGCATATTTAGGAAAAAAAAAAAAAAAAAGAAACTGCAGAAGTTGGGGAGTGATATGACCCAGGGTAAATTATTGATATTCACCTGCAGGGTGGGAGAACTTGTCGGTGGCTTGTCACGTCTTTCCTAGCGGGCTATAATCCACCGGCTGCATACTGTACGCGACGAGTCGAGCTTGAGTTGAGCAAGAGAGATTCATCTGTCACCGGCTGCCATTGTTAGCTTCTTCTTTTTCCTCTTTTTTTTTTCTGGCGTGCTCGCTCACATTTTCTTTCTCAGTTTTGCTCCCCTTTCCCTCTGAAATCAGTACCTACTTTGATCTCTATTTTCTTTTTTTACTTTCTCTAATCCGCTGGCTGCATATACTATTTGACATCCTAAACTTACTGTTGAGGTGGACAATTGCCCCCTGTTAATCAAAGCTGCTTTACTATTTAAAGTAGAAAGGGCAAAGCGTCTCAGCAGGGAGTTCTGGCTATTTATTAAAAAGGACCTCTGGCTACACCTCCAGTCTGACTGAAATTCTAAAAGGGAAGAATATTATATACTCTGCAGAAGAGAAAATAAGAGCGAGAAAATGATGGAATGCAATAGAAAGCTAATAAGAAGCAAAGAGTGAAACAGATTAAATTGGGGAATATTAAAGTACCTGGTCCTGCCCAGTTCTGAGAAGCTCTCTGTCTTCAGTATGTCATAAACTTTCCCTCAGAGTTTGCAGTTTTACTGTGATGACTGTGAACACAAGTGCACAGTTTTGCTGTTGCTGTGTTTGGAAAAAATATGAGTTTCTGCTAGAAAACCCTATTTTTCAAACCATAATGTAGTTCCATTTGAGGTTGGTTTTAGCCGCACTTGTGGCTCCTGGGATGGTGATGTCAGTTTTCTTGTCCATCAGCCTGTCCAACACTTCTGTCTGGACTGAAATATCTAAAAAACTATTGGATGAAAAGTTGTACATGCATTCATGGTCCCCAGAGGATGAATTGTAATGATTTTGATGAGCCCCTGATATTTTGTCTAGTGTCATATAAGCAAGCTAAATGTTAATATATTAAACATTATACATTAGCATGCTAACGGGCTAAATGTTACATACTAAACATTGTTTATTTCAACACATCCTCATACCTAAATGACAGAAAAGGTTGAATGCCAATGACTCCTAAAACGACATATATGAATGTTCTTTTTAACGCCGTGGAACAGCCACACCATGGCCGTTTTTAAATGCGTGACCGTAACACGTTACCACGGTGGCAGTTTTAATAACGTGACTTTTATACTCTGTCACCTTACTTACTTGTTTGCTCCTGCAATAATTTATGGCCACTAGAGATCGCTGCCCAACAAAAAAACATAGATTTGGGTTGTGAAAAGTTGCTGGTACAATCAACCAATATGGTCGTTTTCTGGGTGAACACGGTCTGGTGTATTTGTTGGCTAACATGTCGTTGAACCAATGTAATGCTAAGCCTGACATGGCCACCGTACCGTGGATAAACCCTTTTGATTTGGGCCTCAACATGGCATTTGTGGCCACCCTTTGAAAACACTTTTTTTTTTCTCGGGTGGTAAACATATAAGAATAGTTAATAGTTGTCTTCAATTTTATCCAACTGTTTTTTGTTTTTTCTTGTCTCTGCGTTGCTAGACAGACAGACCTGCAACATGGACATTGTATTTATTTTGGGTTAACAGCCGGAGGACCAATTTCCAATTAAAACACAATACAGAAAATGTCTAGAGAAACTGTATCCCCAGATGAGAATTCACTGTCACACTTTTACGATGTGACCTCCATGTTAAGCATAATTACAGCACAGTTACCTGTACATAGCAGATTTCTCATCCATTATCAACAATTAGGGATTCAATTTAGTGTCACATTAGAGGGTATCTCACTGGAATACAACTTGTTATACATATGAATATGCATACTGGGAGGAATCCATTACTAGAGGTAAAGATGCACCAGCCATTTAAATAATAAGTTACATTTTAATGTTTATTTATATTACTGGGCACAGTAAACCTGACTAAGAATCACTTACTTATTCTATTTCTTTTGTCTGCGAATACAGACAAGCTTTTTTTCGGTAACACTTTACTTGAAGGTATCTAGTCCAGACGTCCAGTCAGTGCTCGTAGTTAGACATCCGAACAGCATCACAGACTCATCGAGGTTCTGCCCGCAGTTTTTTTTTTACCCAGCTGTCAACTTTGACTGAAATGCTACAGGTCCCGTGTGCTTGTAATCATGCTAAACAGTCGTCATTTACATCTGTGGATTAAATAGAATTAAATTCAGAGATGCGCACGTCACTGCCGGTTAATGACATCCAGCGGGACTTTGTCTATTAGTGCTTCTTGTTTTTATCATGCCCATGCATTCGCTAAATGTACATACAGTAACATTGAGCCGTGACTGCACATGCTTATCCAGCTGTCAGGGAGGAATGTGACATTAATATTCATGTATCATCTAACTAAGTATGTGTGTCTGTGTACCCAAATGTGTAGGACTGCATGTATTAAATTAAATTAATTTACTTAAGTAAAAATACTACTAGTATTACTAGTAAAAGTCCTGCATTGAAAATATTACTTAAGTAAAAGTATGTAAGTTTTAACGGGGAAATGTATTCAAAGTAAAAGTACTCAATGCACGAAAATCCTCCCATTTTAGAAACTGGAAGGGATCAACAGTTGTGTGTTTAATGGTTTAATCACTTCAGATGGACTTGTAGGCCGTTATATTGTTGGCTAGTTAATTTATAATAAAACATGGAAATGTGTTTTGTGTGCAAAAATCTTAACTTGTAAAGTAACTAAAGCTGTCAGATGAATGTTGTTGAGTAAAAAAGAACAATATTGCATTTAAATTTTGACCCAGAAAAACCAAAAAGTTGCAGGTCAACGGGAAGACAACACAAGGGTTAAACCAATCACAATCGTCTTGGGCGACGCTAAGCTCTGGACGCAGCGATGGTGGCTCTGCAGGATAGTCTTATCCTGGAAATGTACTTCCGTTGATCCAGACTACTAATGCAGGATACATGTATAAATGACATTTTCTTGTCAAGGACAACTACATCTGTGCAGTAGTAGCTCACCATTTTGCTTCTACCGACCATTTGTTGTAGACAGAAATGGGTGCAAAACAGAGCAGTATTATGCACCAAAATACATCAAGATAAATGCAGGATGTTGGTTATTGTTGCTCATGTGTCGGCGAGTCACGACCGTCACCAATCATTGAAATTATTCCTGGAGGGAGTTTCTTCTTCTATGCCTTGTGTGTCTCTGTATTTCATCACCTTAGAGATACTTCAGGCCACAACTGATTATATCTACCCCTGGTCTGAGGACTGCCTCCTAAACACACACACACACACACACACACACACACACACACACACACACACACACACACACACACACACACACACACACACACACACACACTGATACACACACACACACACACACACACACACACACACTGATACAGACACACACACTCTCTGACACACACACACACACACACACACACACACTGACACACACACACACACACACACACACACACACACACACACACACACACACACACACACACACACACACACACACACACACACACACACACACACTGGACACACACACACACTTACAGGGACACACATGGACACACAGCTGCTCACACAGACGTTAATCTTTAATGGCATCATTTATTTTCTCACCCCCCCACTGGTCCATGAACGTGTCAGTGGTGTGACGTATTGCTGCTGTCTGGCCAGTATTCATGTGGAGCCTGTGATCAGAAAATCAGATAGATCAACTTTCATTCCCAGAGGTGCAAACCGATGGAGTCGTCACACTCGGCTGCATACAAATAAAGACAGCAGGGCCAAAATGGAAACATCTGCAGTGTCACAATGTCAATAATCTGTGACATCTAATGTGAGCAAATGTCTTCAAACTCTCCATCAATGTTTAACGCACAACGCCTGATTGATACTGATATGCATATGAGAGTTTTAAAAACCTGATAATCTATTAGAAATTGTTTAGTTTTTTTACATAAACCCTAAAAAATTGCTTTCATTACAAAATTGTGATCAAGATATTTTCAATTTGAAACAAAGGTATAAGCAGGGTCCAGAATGAGCCACTCACGAGTGGGGGGAGTGTAGTTTGTGTCCCCGAAGAAGTTAAAGAGAAAACGCAAGACTTTCAACAAGGAAATTTGGTGTTTGTGTCCTGGAAGTGTACTGGTTATGGTGGTTTCAAAAAATGGATTTGATTTCATACAAATCTTTTTAGGTTTAGTTAATTTATTGTACATGTTAAAATAACATGTGCATAACTTGCAAAGTAAAGAATAAAGAAACGAGATCATCGGCAACATACCAACCCGTTCTCACACCGAACTCAAAACGCAAAAAGCGCCCTTCAGCGTGTTTGTAGAACGCACCGGGGAGAGCAGCAACACCGACTACAGTAGCGAGTAGTATGAAAGGCCGAAAATCTGCAGAGGGAGGTTGGCTGGGGTGGTGGATGGGTCAAACAACACAGGACTTTCACCCAGGAGACCGGGGATTCCGTCCCGCGTGTCATGTTTCCTAAACCCAACCGTCCGTTCTTCTTTTCCTAAACCCAACCGTCCCGTTCTTCTTTTCCTAAACCCAACCGCCCCGTTCTTCTTTTCCTAAACCCAACCGTCCGTTCTTCTTTTCCTAAACCCAACCGTCCGTTCTTCTTTTCCTAAACCCAACTGTCCCGTTCTTCTTTTCCTAAACCCAACTGTCCCGTTCTTCTTTCCTAAACCCAACCATCCGTTCTTCTTTTCTAAACCCAACCGTCCTTTTTTCTTTTCTTAAACCCAACCGTCCCGTTGTTTTCCTAAACCCAACCGTCCGTTCTTCTTTTCTAAACCCAACCGTCCGTTCTTCTTTTCTAAACCCAACCGTCCCGTTCTTCTTTTTCTAAACCCAACTGTCCGTTCCTTCTTTTCTAAACCCAACCGTCCCGTTCTTCTTTTCCTTAACCCAACCGTCCGTTCCTTCTTTTCTAAACCCAACTGTCCGTTCTTTCCTAAACCCAACCGTCCCGTTCTTCTTTTCCTTAACCCAACCGTCCGTTCCTTCTTTTCCTAAACCCAACCGTCCGTTCTTCTTTTCCTAAACCCAACCGTCCGTTCTTCTTTTCCTAAAACCCAACCGTCCGTTCTTCTTTTCCTAAACCCAACTGTTTGTTCTTCTTTTCCTTAACCCAACCGTCCGTTCCTTCTTTTCTAAACCCAACCGTCCGTTCTTCTTTTCCTAAAACCAACCGTCCGTTCTTCTTTTCCTAAACCCAACCATCCGTTCTTCTTTTCCTAAACCCAACCATCCGTTCTTCTTTTCCTAAACACAACCGTCCTGTTCTTCAAATAATGTTGTTTGTGTTCAAAAGGGGGCAGGAAGAAGTTGAGAACTTAAGATTTATTAGCAGAGTGAAGTTTGAGGAGAAGCTTTGTCGAACTAATTTCAGCAAATTGACTTTGCATATGGATTTAGGATCCATTTTGGATCAATTCAGCAACATAGTGCTGTGTTTGGTTCCTGATTGCGGTCACAAATCAGTCTTAATATGCCAGAGTTTTTGGAAATCTTGCAGCTCTGTGTGGCATATTTCCTACAGAAACAGTTGCTGAGATTCATGAGTGGTATTTGAAACTACAGATACAAAAAACATTCTCAGAAATTAAGCTAAAATTTATCACTAATGGCCCTGAGATAGTCCTTTATGATTATAAATGATCCCGGAGGTGTTTCTGTGTAGAGGAATATTAAAGTTATTAAATACTAAAAGAATATCTACACACTGGCTGTGGTGAATACATGAGTGTGTTTAAACTTTTATATGTGGGTGATAAAAAATGGTGGTATGATTAAAATGAAATGACACCGGTTTTATCCTTTTAAACTAGCGATTTCAGACAAAGCGACCGCCAGGAGCAAAGGGAAGAGCTTTTTTTTCTTCTTTTTATTGCGACTGAGAACTGGGATTTCTAATGTTAGGCTTCTGTTTTATCTTCACTCACTTTAATGCAGGAAAGAGGCAGTGACACGCGCCGAGGCTTCCACTTCGCTTTACATCCCCCTCTCTTTGTTCTGGCTCAAACTGACTGAGCAGGTATTTAAATGTCAGCGCAGCTTTTCATGAGCTGCTAGAAATGGAGATTCTGTTTCCTTTTTTTTTGTAAGCCCTCAGTTTTGTTTGGCTTCTAAGAAAAGCTGAGAAGTATTGGATTGGGGAAATTCAGGACCGGCCCGTGGGTCAGAGATGGGGACTCGATTTTTGAGACATAGACTCGAGTCGCACTTAAGTTGCACACACGGTGACTTTCAGCCCAGTCTCATGGCAGTTCGTGAAATGGTTACGTTATTGTGTTATGTGTTACATGTCGTTATTTTCGTGTGGTGATCACAAATTTTAAAGTAATGTATTCCAATGGGAAGCATATTTCGTGATCACAGAACGATTACGCTAGCGAGTAGTATTGATAAGGCGAAAATCCGCACGGGGTGGTGGATGGGTCAAACAACACAGGACTTTCACCCCGGAGACCTGGGATCGCATCTCGCGTGTTGCAGTTCCTTCCCGCGTTATACTCTTCCTAACCACAACCGTCCTGTTGTTGTCGGCGTCTCCTGCGTGTGACGGTTCCTTTCCCCGTTCTTCTTTTCCTAACCACAACCGTCCCGTTGTTGTGGCGTTTCATGTCCCCGTCGTTGCGTGCCACAGAGACAGCGGATCGTGTCCCTGCGCCCGGGGATCACGTCTCGCGTATGGCGGTTCGTCCCGTTGTTGTCGCCGGCGTTCTGGCGTTTCATTTCCCCGTTGTGGCGTTTCATTTCCCCGTTGTTGCGTCCCCCAGAGCAGCCCAGTGTCATGGCAGTTTCTGAAATGGTCACATTCGAAAATCATGGCCTGTACACAAAATGAACAAGAAAATCGTGACCTGTACACGAATCAATAAATCAAAATAACGTGACCATTTCACGAACTGGCGTGAGACCGGGTTGTGACTTTAGACTTGACTTGAGACTCATCCTCAAAAGACTTCAGACTGGACTAGGACTCGAGATGTGGGACTTTTAATAATAATAACTTTCCATTCATCAGAAGCTTTGGCTTTAAAAACTTTATACCACAAGGTCCAAACGAAAGAAGCGTTGAATGCAAAATATTTGGACGGTAGTTTGAAGACTCCAGATTTGACTTGGACTTTAGCTCAGAGACTCGAGACTTGACTTGGACTCTACCTTTTAAAGACTTGAGACTTGACTTGGACTCTAGCTCAGAGACTTGTGAGCATCTCTGGGTATAGTAGGCAGTATAGGCAAATGCTAGGGACGCCGGCAGTCCGGATGTGTGAAGGGAAGTTAAAGATAATGAGAAAATGTCGAAAAAAGTGTCAAAAACATTGAATAAAGTGTCAAAACTGTTTTAAAAAGCCGAGAAAAGTGTCAATAATGTTAAATAAAGCTTAAGTAAGAATAGAAAAGGTGGCAAAAACCTCGAAAAAGCTTCAAATGCAGTGGAGAAAGCGTGAAAAACTTCAACAAAGCAATACAACTTTTGTTTTTTTTAAAGCGGCAAAATAGTGAAAAAAACGTACGCAAAAAAAAAGAAAAAAGACCAAATGTCAATAAGCGACGGAAACGTCCAAAAAAACGCCAATAATGTCAAATAAAGCTTAGGTAACGTAGAAAAAAGACAGAGGAAAAAAAAACGTCCATAAAGCGACAAAAACAGCTGAAATCTTGCCTAGGGCCCCAAATTGGTCATGGCCGACTCTGGTGAAATTACTCAGTAGTTACCAAATATTCAATACCATAGCATGTTAGTCTGGCTATCAGCAGACCAAGCTCAATCTTTTAAGATTGAACATTAGTCTGGGGAGTCTGCTCTGTGTTTTCTACTGCACAAGAGGCGTGATCAACGGGCATAGTTCAAATGACTCAGTACGCAATTGGATAGTCCTTCAACCAATCAGACCAACGATCCAACGGTGACGTAGCAGCTGCAGAGGCATCAACGGGTTGCTGCGCTTCGGTGCCCGCCATGTTGAATGTAAACAAGAAGCAGCTTGGTCGCTTCTCTATCGTCATCGTGTTAAACCCGCCAATAGTGCACTAGAATATTAAGTCAGTTTGTGATTGGTCCCCGCAGATTGGTAATGGAAGCAGGATAGAAAGATCCTGATTTCCAGCCTGAGCTGCAGGGAGAAATCAAATTGCCGGCAGATCGGGCTGTGTATGTTTTACGTGGAAATTTTGTATGTATATTTACAGAAAGTATAAAGTACAAAAGGTAAAAAAGAGGGGAACAGAAGTGGCTCCGACCTGTTGCATTCATTAACGCTTGTGTTGTTCGTCTCATCGACGTTTTTTTTTATTCATGGTCAATAATTTATATGACATTATACGTGACTTTGAGTTTAAAAAAAATATATAAATTATTTTGACTAATAGCTAAGGATGTTGAGTGGATCACATACTGGCTTATGTCAAAGTTAAGTCAGGATACTGTTTTGAAACCATGTGTCAAATGCTATAAAATTGAATAAAACACCCAAAATTCAATAGAGGTAGTCATTCATTTTACCTGCGAAAAAGTGCATCCATGTTATTTTTGGGCAATTAGGTTCAAAGAAAACCATATTTTTGACATAAAAAACTTTGAAAACGGGTCAAATTGGACCCGAGGATAACACAAGGGTTAAGAGGAGACTTATCCATCCCACATGAGCAAGCCAAATCTCCACTCTGCGTAAAGATATTTTATTTCCCTGACTTTTTTGACAGGTTGAGCTGTGTTATGAAGAACTCCCTGGAGCAACGAGGGTGTTGTAAATATCTCCAGACATTAAGGAAACTCAGCCATTAATCGCCTGTTTAACTGAAAAATACTCTAACTTATCAAAGTTGTCGCGCCGGGGCTAAATCTGTCCAGGTGGCTTCAACTTATATACGACTTCAATAAAAGAAGGATGTTCATATTTGTTGTGGTTGCACCGTTAAAATGACTAATATAACTGTTGCCGCACTTCTTGATGGCTTTTCAAATATTCCCCAATGTTTGGGCAAGATCTGTACTTATTTATGTCCATACTGCATTCATGTTGACACTGGACTTCATTTATGTTCACACTGTGAAGCACACTGTTAGCGCCATCCTGTGGTTGTTAAGAGGACGAGGCACCGAAGCACAACACAGTGTTGGAAACGACAGATTCACATTTCCTTTTTGTTTTAATGTAGCGCATTTATTTAGAACAGTACAGTCAGTTTCACCGGAACTCCTTTTAGTAGGTGTCCTATAACACTTTTTTATGGACACCCTGCAGCCAATCAGAATCAAGTATTCACCCAGACCATGGTATAATTCTACTTAACATTTGAATTCCTTATATACAATATATATATATATATATATATATATATATATATATATATATATATATATATATATATATATATATATATATATATATATATATATACAATTTTTTTTATTTTTTTATTATTGCATTTAACAAGACATCCCAGACAAGCGTTCATTCTACAGTTATGCACAGCTTTCTATGCCTACCCAGCCCCCACCCTCGAACCCAGTGGTGCTTAAAGCAAACACACATACACACAAAGGATATACTGTATATGTATATATATATATATATATATATATATATATATATACATATGTATTTATGTTTATGTATCAGTATATGTGTGTGTGTGTATACACACACACATACTAATATAATATTAGTATATAATATAATAGTATATAATATATACTAATACATAAACATAAATACACACATACATACATACATACATGTAAAAAAAAGAAGAAAAAAAACTGTATGTATACACATGAATATAGATATACACATACATATATACACACGTTTATATCTCTATCTGTAGCTATGTTGCTTTATGTTACTTTATACGCTTATTGACTAGCTCTTTTCTTACTCTTTCTTACCTTACATTTGACTGTGAGCAACTGCAACTAAACAATCCCTGAGGGGATCAATAAAGTATTCTGATTCTGACTTCATCACTGGGGGATCGGGGCTAAAAGCCAACAAAATATTCCATTGATCAGGTTGCAACATTTTCCTCTCCATCTAATGTAGATGAGTGTCACAGAGTGAGAAGTGTTTTCCCGGCAGAGACTCAAAGGCTTTGAGACACATTTAGTCATGGCCATTGATCTGCACCCGATGCCTTGTTGATTTGATGTACCCGAACGCTTCAGTTTACTCACACGTAGATGCTGCTGTATTTGCACTACAGTCGATCAGAGCCTTGGGGTGAGGGCCAACCGAGTATTACTTTGTTATTTTCTAATGCTGTTAGCTTGTACTTCATCACAAGCAAGCGATGGAATGTAAAATTTCTTGGCGGAAAACAAACCAATCTGGCAACAGTTCTGCAGCCTGCCAATTCAAACAGATGACCATGGCTAGTAACTTTGAAATGTTACCCGCCAAAGTACATTTTTACCCGCGAGTTGGGGGTTGTAAATTTAAAGCCCTGCATGTAATGCTTTGAGAATCAACAGGATCTTATACTGTATTCTGAATTTTACCTTAAGCCAATGAAGGGATGCTTCATGATGGACATCTGGTGGAATTTCCAGCGGCTACGGAGCAATCCCGGAAGTGGAACGTCTTGGATATAGACTAGCCTAAACCTCATCAAACTGCGACCGTTTCACAACATTAACGATGTGTTTAACGACCGTTACGTTCTCTGGTTTAGATATGAGAACGGAAAACGTTCCTGTGGGTCTTATTGGAGCGGCATCGTCATATGGTTCGGAGGACTTGTGGGCAACCAACTGTTATTTTAAAAGTACACACACTGTATCCTATCACAGAACATTGTCTTGTTGCTTCATATTGTGAAATCTTATTGGGGAGTCACCTCACTGCCCACAGGAGGTCATGAATAAAAATGCCAGATTGAAATCCCGCCTTCCGGACAGCAAAACACTGGCCTATCACAGTAAACAGAGCATTTCTTTTTTTTGAATTCATTTTTTTTCTGAAGCAGCAGCTTTTAATATACGCTTGTTTTCCCTTCATGATGAAAGAAGGAAGGTTTTTAGTTTAGAAAATCCCCTCATCATGTATTCCATCCAAGTATTCTTTCCTATCAAAAGTGTGTGTGAGTCGGTCTTATTAGGGAGGCGAGCTGAGGGCCGCTGTGCGCGCTGACTGCAGCCGTATAGATCGGCCGAGTCTCACAGATTATGTCCATTGATCGGACAGGAGGGGTTTTGTAGTTTCAATTGACGGCGGCCTCCCGGCTGATGTTGTGTTCTTTGATTTCAGGGGCTGAAGGAGCCGTGTTCAGCAAATCAGTGGAGACGCCTCACGTCAGGGCCGAGCCTTTCAAGGAGCTAAGGTGAGTCAGCGTGTGTTCTTATCATAGCACACAACAAATACATACGTAAGTGTGCCAAATAATGGGTAATCAGCCATAGTAAATGGGGCTGCACAATATACTGTATATCGTTTTTTTAATCGTCATCGCGATACCAACTGGTGCAATAAACACATCGCGAAAGGCTGTGTCTTTGCTAGTTTAAGTCAATAATCCGTCCTGCGCCCGCGTCGTTTAAATAGCAAATGCACCTGCGCCCATCTGTGCGCCCATGGGCGTGCTGGTCTTACAGGGAGGTGTGTTCAGGTGCATTCTTGGCGTGTTTGCACTCGCACATGCGCAGTAGGTCATATGTAGATCATGTCAGCTAGCTAGCTCCATAGACAGCAAAAGAATAGCTGTTTCTCCAACTTTGGTCAGTTACAAGGCAGGATTAGCTGGGAGACTTCTAAATGAGGGCGCACATGTAAGTAGTTCTTTTGTAGATTATGGTGAACTTGTGTGTGTTGTAGCAGTGCTTTGCTATTGAGAACGAGGTAGCATGCTAGCGTTAGCATTAGCGTTAGCATGCTAACGCACAAGCCTAGGCTCATTTTACTAATCTAACTAAAAAAACACTTTTTGGATGGATTTTTTTCAAAGTTTGTATGCGTGTGGAAGCACCAGAGACACAAAAGAACCCCCAAATCCCAGAAAAAGTGTTTTTTTCATAATATGGGCACTTTAACAACGCATTAGTAAAATGAGGCTTGTGCACAGCGCGCACACTATGCTTGTTACACACACAGGGATGCATAGCAGCACACACACATGCAGAAGATTAAAAATAAAAATATTACAATGTGAAATAGTGTTATATGATCTGCTTGCGCGCTTTCACTTCATGCACAAGCAGATCAGTTTTGCCATCATAACAGCAATGCGCCAAATTCCAAACGCGCCTGGCTTTTAAAGGGAATGGGAGATGACACTGATTGGTTTATTGCATGTTACGCCCAAAACACACCTATGAATTAATGAAGACACTAAGGTCAACCCCTTCCGCCGTTAAACTAGCAAAAGTGGATTTGCACACGCCCTAAACGCACCGACACCAGGCGCTTCACGCCGTGCACTTAGCACGTTAAAATAGGGCCCTTTGTGTTAGTTAGGGCTCGTGTAGCCTAACATGTAATTTAAGGTGTTCCTGTTCAGAGGAGCAAAATATGGGAGGAGTTATGGCATTCATCTGATTTCTCATTACTGATTGACCATAACAGCAGGGGAAATGAAATCCAAAATGTAATGTCTGGACAAATGAGTTTAGGGCTAAATTTGGTATTTTTCATTAAATACATTTTCAGTTAGCCTGTGTTTACTATGTTTTTCTATGCACCAATCTACTAACAGAAAAAAAGTATTCACACACACGTACACTTGACAGATGCTATACATAAACAGTGCAGTCATTTACACACATTTAAAGTTTAGTGCGTAACTTTTTTTTATAATAACGAACGTCCGTTACATTCAAGCCATTGCCAAATGAGTTGCTACAAAGCTAATTAAGACTATCAGCTCTACACAACTCTCTCTGTATTTCTCAGTATGACTATGTTCAGAAGATTGTGTCGTCCGGCGACTTTCCCGTGCAGAAACTTGAGTGAAGATAATGACCTCTTCTGAAGAGTCCATCATGTTTTTTTTCAATCCTCCGTGTCCTCCTTGGCTACTAGCAACTGCATGGAGGAGGGGTAGGGGTGGTGTGTGATCACGAAAGGCTTGTATCATGTGGACGCACCGACAGTTTTGTTGTCATTACTTAGAATTCCTCATGGGGGGGGGGCAGAAACTACGCACTATAGCTTTAATATTCCAGTTCTAATCACAGAAACAGCACATTTAGACTTTTCTGCCAGTATTTGAGTTTGTGCTGCATTGCTAATGATGAATCATCGATCCTTTACTAATAGCTTTACAATCCAGTTTGATTGATCATATGTAATTAAAAGCCCCTTTTTCTTAATATAATTTTGCCCAAAGAAAAGAATGCTGTGTCTAAAAAAAATTGCACTAAAGGATTTAGGATCTATGAGCTTTCCAAAATAAAAAATATGCATGTGTTTCAGCCCCGAGGTCACAGTCAACTTACTCAAGTGCATAAAAGATCTTGACACCTTTCAATTGACTGGGGAGGGGAAAAAAAGTGCCAACCCAGTAAACAGGCCGGATTTAAATGTAGAAATCTACGAAGAGGTGGAAAGAGCACTTTTCCATGGGCAATTAGTGCTCCAGTCCATTAATGTCCGTCTGACAGAGCCTGAATTAGTGCTGTGTTAAGTAATCTTCAGATCAATGGGTCCAACTCAATGTTTTGATGCCTCATCTTTTCCCCCATCTTCTTTTTCCTTCTTCATCAGTCCCTCTCCACTTCCAAATCAACACTCAGATGTTCATTACAATCAACAAAAATCTCAACATATCCTGTATCAAGGGGGGGAAATGAACGAGAGAGATAAGATAAGAGAGAGGACTAAAGAGAAGCAGAGAGAATCCAGAGCAAGATTTGGCTTAAAAGAGAAATTATTTTCAGACTGACACTAGAGGAAAGGGAAGGGAAAAAGATGATCTGAGATAGATGGGAAGAGGTGAAACGGAAGATGTCTATTCGGACATATTTTGGTGAAACACTGACTATTTGGAACATACTGATCATACATATGGACAGCTGAGAAGTGGGTTATTCTGCAGGGGTGGTAATGTGCTTTGAAATGAAATCAGGAGAGTCTTGCTGGAGTTTGGGCACTCCCGTCGTCTCAATCGTCATAAAACTCAGTCCAAGTCAGTCTTTTTCCCGACAAACGATTCCGACAAAATCAAACAGGTTTAATATTATCTTAAGTCTTGGTCGTGAAGTTAAATCATGTGAACATTGTCAACAACCAATGGGTGCTCTCCCTCCAGAACCAAACAGGAAGCAGCAACAGCTAGAGCCAATGTTGTTTATGGTTGCTATGGCGCCGCGCTAAGCTAAACGCTAAAAAGGAAAAGTTGTTGATTTTCAACCCTTCTAATGGGAGTCATCCAACGGGAGTTTTACCGGTGATTACCGGACATTCATCTGCATGTACGGAGGAACAGAGAATCTGCAAACTTTCCCTTAAGTTACCAGCTAACGCTAGCGGTATCTAGCTAGCTTAGTTAAATATTTCAAAACAAATCCAGTTGTAGTCTTGCAATGAGTGACCCTGCCAGATCCCCAGTCTTTAACATTATGACATTATGTCTTTAACATTAGATGTGAGGTGATTGTCTTTAGATGTGAGATGGTGTCAGACTTTAGTCTCAAAGTCTTCTAGTGTATGGTAGGCATTAGTCGTGCACACGGTGACTCAAACCTCGAGATGTGGGACTTTAGTCTTTATTTTTTTAGGAAATGTCTGACTAAGCTGAGCATAACCTTTATATGTAATATCCGTATCCGCTGCGCCAACCACATGAGAGAGTTTAACAAACACGTCGACCGCACCCGCAGCTTCTTTGCCATTCATCAGAAGCTTTTTCTTTAAAAAGTTGATACCACATGGCCCAAACAAAAGAAGCGCTGAATGCAAGATATGTGGACTCCGAGACTTGAGACTTGACTTGGACGCTAGCTCAGAGACTTGTTTGCATCTCTAGTGTGATGTGAAAGTGGTTACTCATACTGTAGTTATGAAACCAATCATCATAATCACCAAATCTGCGGAGCTTTTGAGCCTAATTTCTTTCTCATTGTTTTTGGTACTTTAGCCTGGTCCTACCAGACTGTCTGGCCACTCTCCATTGACAAGTGTTAACTTCCTTGAAGGCGGGTACTCTGGTGAAGTTTAAAACTATTGGATCTGCCCAGAGACACTCTGCCAATCTGCCATAACCAATCGCTAACGTTTGGTCGTGACGTCGGCTTAGCATCGCTAGCGTTAGCCTTAGCCAACTCCTTCACCACTAACGGAGCGAGCTGGAAAATCTAACTTTTCCCGAACCCCGTGGGGAGGAGGGCCACAACATCATGGCCACCAACACAACTCAGCAAAGATTGTTCTTGCTCGGGCTTTAACTTCTGGATATTCGGCAGCGTTGCCACAACGGACCGAATGGCTTCGCTCGCATCTTTCTCCGCCGCCATTACGGAACTACAACTCAAACTAGCACACAACCTCAACGTCAGAGTTCTCAGCCACTCCCTCTGTTCGCTGATTTGACCGTCAAATAATTGGTCGGAGAAAACCCAAGACTATACCGCAAACCCAGACGGTGTACTGAAGGAAAATGAAAATTGGGCGGAAGTACGTAGGAGGGTGGAGCCAGGCTAGGTTACAGCGGCCAAGCTCTAAAAAAAAAACCCAGTGTAAACTTCCTGCCCAGCACCGCTCGAAATTGGCGGACAGCGCTGCGCTTAAAGTTCTTTCACGAACTGCCATGAGACTGGGTCATCAGGGCTGTATGTCTGTCAGATAAATGTTCAGTTCTTCTGCCCCAAAGTAGTCAAAAAAATCCACCATATCTGTTTGCCATGAGGGGACAAATTACAGCCACCTTTCAAGCCGAGACTTTGATGATCACAGGATTGTGGGTGGACTTTCACTTTAAGGCAGAAAGGTGTCCCAGGTTATCAGCTCCCTGACAGGTGTGTGTGTGTGTGTGTGTGTGTGTGTGTGTGTGTGTGTGTGTGTGTGTGTGTGTGTGTGTGTGTGTGTGTGTCTGTGTGTGTGTGTGGACAGCCAAGGATGTCTCCTTGGTGTAAACGTCTTGTATATCATCTTTCTCCTGCCTGTGCTGTCAGATGTGATGACATTCAATCAGAGGAGAGAGAGAGAGAGAGAGACAGTGAGAGAGAGAGAGAGAGAGAGAGAGAGAGATGTTTATAACGGGACAGAAAATGAGAGAAAGGAGAAAGAAAGAGGACGAGGAGAGAGAGCTACAGTGCTGTGTGACAGTGAATGAGTGAGAAGAAAATGAAACCCATGTTTGTCAGCATACTTATTATGATATGTTGAACCCCTTGACTGCTTGGTGAGTCAAATACGTGACTATGCACATGCGTGTTCTATTTCATCCTTACAGTGCTTAACACTGGCATCATCCAGGATGAGGACCCCAGACCCAAATGTTCTTTGGAGAATTGTTTGATTGTTTCGATCTGAATTGAAAGAGGGGCAGAGAGGGAAAGACTGTGAGGTGAAAATAAGAAAAGCTACAAAGAGATGGGAAAAGAAATGACAAAAAAAAGTGCAAAGTGGAAACGTTGAAGAACAGAAGGCAGGAGTAAGAAGAAGAAAAGAAAAAGAGGTTAGCAAGAATGAAAGAGCTTGATCGGACAGAGTATAGGCAGAGTGGCAAAAAAGAAAGAAGAGAATAGAGGACTTATTGTTTTTTTGTCAGAATGAGACAGGGTGAAAGACGAGAAGTACGAAACTAAAAGAAGAAAAAAAGACGAGGGATGGAGAGATAATACGGAGAAGGAAAAAGAGCTTTATGTGACAGGGAAGAAATGCCGCAGAGACGAGTGTGACGGAAATTAGGGGGTTGGATAGAGAAGGACTTTGATGACAAATATCTAATAACAGTATTTCAGTGGCGTGTGCGCACCGAGATGCAATGTGATTCATCAATCAAGGCTGTTTTTCCTTTCAAGAGCCTTCAGCCATCATTTCAAATAATACAAAAAAGTGGAGAAAAAAAAGTCCCGTCAGTGATGCGCGGCTCATTTACCAGCTCCTCTCCAAAGCCCCTCATCATGTGATTGTCTGTATAATTTGACAGTCAGAGTCGACGGCGATGTGTTTTTATTTCTCCCTCCTTTTCGCTCTTCCCCTGTGTTTGTGCGTCTTTCGTTGACAATCGGTCAATTGAGAATGAAATATGGCACAAACTATCCAATAATGTCAGGAAAAAAACGGGGGGAGCGAGCTCGTTGGAGCATGGCTAAAATGTAATCTTACTCTAATCTCTCCTAACCCCTTGGCAGGTAGCAATCGAGGACTCAAATCCCATTTTCGGGATATGATATTAACCCCAAACGCACACACACACACACACACACACACACACACATATACACCTTTCTGAAAGAAAATCCTCGAGGTCTGTAAATAAGATTTGAGCCTCTTGCTCCTGCACACACTTTTTTGAAAGCGTAACCATCATATCCATCTGCGAGGTAATGCCTTGTCAACAGGATATGTCCTTGCATCCCACAGACGCCTTTGTAGAAGTAAAAAAACGGCAGCCCCTCTGAATTTGATAGAATACCTTTATGATTTATGTCCGGACCAATTCCGAGCACAGATAAAAGGAATAAAGATGAAGCAATACGAAGGACGGTGAATTTTGGGACGTGGCGCAAGAAAAGCAATGGAAACAGCAGCGAGGAGGAGGGTTGGGAGGTTTATGTATTTCTTACGAGGGGGAAATGAGATGTGAAGTGGCTCGCTTTCTGCGAGAGCTGAGAAGCTAAGAAAGTTTTCACATCATCAAAACATTGATAGACTCACATTAGACGCTCAGAAACTCAATTTTGGTGACGTTTGTCCCAGAGCTCTTCCTGTACGGACAGTTTTTAAGTGTCCTGCAATCTTCCCTCTACAGGAGAATATTATGGTGCTGAGATTGAAACCGCGCTGACGGACGGAAATGCACAGCGGGAGGTTAAATTCAGTATCACCCGGCACAAAGTGGGACATGTTCACGACATGTTACGTGACACGGAGACAGTTATACAGGGTTTCTGCAGGTTTCACCAAGACAAATTTTGAACCTTTTAAGGACCATTATGAATGCAATTTAAGACCTTTTATCACGAAAAAAAAGTGTACAAAAGGAAATGCTGTCACAGAATTATTTGCAAAGTAAACTAATTACATGTAAGTATCTGGCCGCCCGCACACCCAACGTTCCCAGTTTTGCTTTCTTGCATAAGAAGTAGTGGGCTGTAAATACATTGTCAACCAAGCCTTAAATTCAGTTTATTCAAGCCAAGTATCGCTAAACTTGCACTTCCCTAGCCTGGATGCCAACCGAACTTAGCCCCGCCCACAACATTTGAGGTCGGGAAGTTCGGTCTGGACTTGATCCGTTGTGGAGTAACTATGGTCGAACCAGAGCTGTTCAGACCAATCAAATTGTCAGGGCGGGCTTTATACAATGATGGACAAATGATCAACAAAGATGGCTGCCGCTGGAGAACTGAGATGTGTAGATTCCGCCATCGTGTCTGTTATAGAAGATATCGACAGCGCATTCATTTTAAAAGAGGAACAGAGAACCGCGATCAAGGCATTTGTCGATCGGAAAGATGTTTTTGCCATCATTCCTACGGGATTCGGCAACGTCACATACTCCGTTGCTCTGATTGGCTGTAGGTCTATCCAATTGAGTGCAGAGGCATTTACTTTCCTTATTCGGTTGAAACACACCCCATAATCACAGCCCAATGGAGCAGCATCTGACTAGTATTCTGACTAGAATCTGAGTATGACGACGACTAGGCTAGGTAACCGGCCCTTGCCTACTCACATCACTCTGCCCTTCGTCTTCTTCCATTCCTCTTGTATTCTCCTCACATGCTGTTGTCCCTCTTTTTGTTTTATTGTGCTCACTTTGCTTTCTTCCATGTTAATCTCTGACTCTAAACTTCCCTCTAGTCGCTCTTGTCGGCCTTGTGGTTTGATTTATCATAACATTTGCCTGCAGAGGCCATTATGAGCAGTTCATCATCAAAGAGAACTGCAACAATAAAAAATTAGAATTCAGGCCAAGAAGACCAACACTTTCCTCATAGTCCTCGTAATGGGCCGCATATTACATCACTTCGAAAGAGGTGAAGACTCAAGGTGGTCTGCAGAATTAGTCCATGTCCATGTTGCCCCCGAAGTGGTCTGCAGAATTAGTCCATGTCCATGTTGCCCCCGAAGTGCAAACAGAATTAATTTACACACATCCAAGAATCTACGTATGAATTTTCATATATGTACGTAGACATTTACACGTCTAATTAGTGTACGAATGGGAACTTTGATAAGAGAAAGCAGGTGGTAGTATTACTTTACATTCAAAGTGGAAATTATGGAGCTTTTACTGCATAGTTTGGAGTTGTTAAGCACGCCATTTCATTGTGAAGAACAGAAGTAGGGTCCTGGATGTGTTGACAGCAATGATGTTCATTTGGGCAAATTGTTAATACAGTTATTACCCCGGAAAACCAGCAGCGCCCAGTGAGTTTTTACAGCGGGGAGACATGGGTGTCTGAGTATGGCAGGGTAATCTATATCGCTGACGTTTCATTTCCGGGATTGTTCAGGTGTCGCCAGAAATTCCGCCGGATGTCCCTCATTTGGCCAGATGTCCGTCCCCTTCCTCTTTCTTTGTGTTGGCATTCTAACCTCCGGTGGATTCATGAGGACTGTGGTTAACTGCTCCTCAGATCTCTGCAGGGTAAATCCAGACAGCTAGCTAGACTATCTGTCCAATCTGAGTTTTCTGTTGCACGACTAAAACAACTTTTGAACGTACAAGTTTCTTCAAAACAAGTTCCTTCCAGAGGCTAATTTGCGCGTTATTATGGAACCCACGCAACTTCTAGGCAAGAGCCGCCCTTCAATAGCATTCACACGCTACTATTGGCCAGGCGTCCATGCTTACGCTAGGTAACGTAACCTGATTTGTTCAGGTCCTATCCCCTGACCAGTCGGCTATCCTAACCTTAACCACTCAAGGTCAATGCCTAACCCCAACCAATCAGCCTGCTTCGTAGGGTGGGACTTGCCTAGAAGTTATGTTGGATCCATAATAACGCCTAATTTGCAGAGGCACCGTTGCTCCGTCCGGCGATGATGATTGTGATTGGTTTAAGAAATACCTAGAAACCAGAGCACATTTTCCTCCCACTTCATCTCTTGTAAAGACAAAGCTAAAGTAAATGGTTAAAACGATATATTGTTAGAAAGGGAATGAAGTTACACTTTAGTTTTACACCTTTACATTACCTGAAATCATTACAAGATCATTTATATTCACATTTAGACAGCTATTCTGAGCCCAAAAGTGTCCCAGTGTGGAACACAGTTCTGTTAGCAGAAGAGAAAAAGCAGAAAAGATAGGTAGCAAACCATATCCATGCCCCATGGCATTCATCTTGTTATTCGCCCCTTCCCTTTCTGTCCTCTCTAATGTCACAGTCACACCTTTCTTTTCCCTCTTTTCTACCATCGCCCTCACACCTTCTGCTTACACTAATCTCAGTCATTGGTGTGTTCCCGGCTGTTCTCAAAGCCCTGCGAAGCAATCAGCTGCACTTGTATTGGCCGAGATTGCCATTTAACCTATGAATTTGCTGCGTGACGCGACGGCAGCCCATTCCCACTCACCATAGCTTATATGTTTATAACGCCAAAGCTTTCTGATCACTGTGTTCACACCGAACGAGAAACAGTTGCAGATCATTTGAAGGAGTCGAAGGACAAAGGAGTTACGCGTAGAGCAGACGGAGAGTAGGAAAGCTGCCCACAGGTTACAGACAAGTCAAGTATACAATCCCAAGTCATGTAAAAAAAAAAATCAGTCCTTTCCGTTGTTATCTGAAGGCGGGCGATATGAGGAGGAAGCGTGAAAAGTTATTAACCTTTGATCCCTGTTGCAGATATGAAAAGCTGCCAAGAAAAAAGGGAGCGAAAGGATAAGAGGATGTAAAAAAAGTGCTAGAGAAAAGAAAAAAGAGAATAACATGAAACTTGATTAATCCTTGTGGGGAGATGAGTTCGTGGCAACCATAAAAGAAACAGGTGACAACAGGGAGATATAGAAAGATAAGAACAGAAAGTAAAGACATATAGAGATAGGAGAATATGTAGTATTAAAACAGGTGGACAGAAAATAGAGGGGAGTTAATATGTGACAACAATGGCTTGTCAGTAATCGGTTAGGTTACTTTATCACATGCTTTCTTGACTTTAACATTGTTTTTGTACATTTATAGCTTTCAGTGACAGTTACTTGGTTAAATCTAGATGTTTATGAAATATGAAGAACTGTTTATAGTAGAACGAGACAGAAATGAGCGTGAAGGAAATGGAAAAATAATTCACGGAGACTGTGAAGAGGAAATGAAAAGGAATATATAACCCTGCGACAAAAATATTTCCTTGCCGGAGTCCCTGAGGAGCAACCTGGGAGAACGAGGGAGGATGAGAGAGGCCTTAACATCCACAGACACTAGGGGTGGAACGGTACATGTATTCCTATTGAACCAAAATGGTACGGGCGTCACGGTTCGGTGCATGAATTTACACTGAGAATACACGGTATAAAAATAAATAAAACTTGCGTGCAAATTAATTAATGTAATGCCGAATCTAATGTAATGCGGAACTACTGTTAGATATGCGGGTTCTTTAGGGACACCTAATCTGTAGGTCCGCCTTAGCTCTGAAGTTCTGGCGCGCCGAGTCGGGTATGGCTGCAGCCTTGAGACCTCCCGTCTCGTGAGAAACAGAGAAAGAGGAAACGGCAGGCTGACCGAGAGAGGAGTCAGACACAAGTAAACATAGGAGCTGCCAAATATCTATTCTGAAGCTGTAGGGGGGGCTCTATAGAGAAACCTGCCAGCAAAAAGCCAGAAAACAGCGAAGAAATGGTTGTTTTTCAATTTTTTTTCAATTTAGATTAATTCTTTATTGTACAGTTTACTTCCTTCATTACATTCAACTTTTTTTTAATTGACCACAGTCTGAGAGGACAACGTACGACAATGTATGCTTTATCATAGTTTTAGCTAATTAGGCAAAAAAAGACATTGAAGGTTTAAACAGGCCTCCAGGATGTCTGCTGAGCTTTGAAGCAAATTGAACATTGCGGCCAATGGTGGAATTGCAACTGCCATGACGTGATGCCCTCTGGACCAAAAATACTTTTTTCCTATAGACCTAAAATGGTTAGGCGATGTCTGTAAATCAGTCTTTTGGAGCATCGCAACCCCGGCGAAATGAGGCATTTCACTATCAGAATTTGATTCATTCAGTCCGATAACATTTGGAAAGTCTAGACGATTAAATCATTTAATCCCTATTCAAGTTAGCAGAGCGCTAAACCGGAAGTAGCCGTCTCGGTTTGCGGAGGTCTCAGGCACAGTGCAGAAGCAGCATTGATCATCCGGCTAATTTTTGGCTCCATAAAGGCTTTATGCTCCACTGAGCAACTCTCATAGGAATAAATGGGGATCTGCCTCCAACGCTGTATCCAGTTCTTATTATGCATCCATGGCTTTAAACAATGGATAAAGGAAAGATGGTTGAATCTCTTTTCCTCTTCTCCTCTTGTCTTTCACCACACCATGAAGTGGCATGTACCAAAGTGCTTCATGGTATGGCAGAGAAAATGAAAATGAAAACTACCAGCCTGGCATTTTCCTCCAAGGTAACAGGAGTTTGAACTCAAACACATAGAGGATCTTAACAAATAGAAGTTGGGTTTGCTATAGTTTTTTACCACTGTAACATGCAACCAGTTACTGCTAGTCTCGCATTGCCAGACCTTACTCCAAGGCACTGCGGAGGAGGGTCTGGCTGACCACTCAGCATTCCTGGATAGGATAGGAGATGGTTTATTGGCATTTCTGTCAACCAATCACAATCATCTTGGGTGGCGCTAAGTGTTGGACCGAGCAACGGTGCCTCTGCAAAATAGCCTCGGGAAGGAACTTGTTTTGGTGGAACATGTGTACGTGCAAAAGTTGTTTTAGCCGTGTAACAGAAAACTCCGATTGGACAGATAGTCTAGCTAGCTGTCTGGATTTACCCTGCAGAGATCTGAGGAGCAGTTAACCATAGTCCTCATGAATCCACCGGAGGTTAGAACGCCAACGCAAAGAAAGCTGAAGGTGAGGGACATCCGGCCAAAAATGAGAACCTGATGGAACCTCCACCGGAACAATCCCATAAATGGAACGTCGTCGATATAGACTAGTGTACTGCAGCTCGCCTCTCTTCATCCTCTGGGAAATTCAGGTCACCACTTGGGCAACTTTGTTCATTGAACCTTGCCAGGAGCAAATTCAGAGAATGACACCAGCCGCAGCATTAAAAATAACATAGTTGGGTTCATCCACTCTTCTACTTCTTGCTATATTTTTTAGTTTTTTTACTGTGTTGGGAATGTAGCTACAATAGGGAAAGAAAACACCCCCAGAACCCTTCTCTCCATGCTGATCCTTCTTTACAGCTCCCAGCTTGTGACTGAGAATCCCAGTTGCAATAAATAAACCAATCAACAGAGTACTCCAAATGAACATGTGACACATATACATAATACTTACCTAGACCCCAGAACACGGGTTTACATGCACAGAGACAACTGTCTCTGTGCATGTAAACAGAGCCTTTAATAGCTGCTCCTCGCTCACAACAAAAGCTCACAATCCTCCAGATGAAAACAGT
Organism: Sander vitreus; assembly: GCF_031162955.1. NCBI lineage: Eukaryota > Metazoa > Chordata > Actinopteri > Perciformes > Percidae > Sander > Sander vitreus. Next base: position 2,743,718 of record NC_135867.1, read on the forward strand.
GTGTGTGATATCAATGGAAAGCTTCCCTGTGGAGAAAATATCACATTTTATCCACAACTGCGGTGGTGACAGGAAGACAGGAAGTCTACAGAGACCTACTCTGCAGGTCTGGATCTACTGAAGCGTTTTTGACACCTTTGCTGCTTCCTGTAAAGGACCGGCTCGTGGCTCCGAGTGGTTTTGTCAAGATGTGAAGTGGGCTGATTTGTAATCCTCGTACAAACTTTTGTAAGCAGCCGCAGAATGCAGGTGGGCTGTAGTGTCAGATCCACTCACTTTATTTTCCATTCATGGCGGTGGGTTCTTGCATGTTGTATCTTTTGTAGGGCTGCAACCAATCCAGATTTTTGGGGTTTGGCCAAATACCGAATCCACTGGTTAAGATTCTGCCGAAACCGAATACCAAATCCTACTCCCACTCCCACTCAAATTTGACCCGAGGACAACAGGAGGGTTTACTCTTGTGTTCTGAATGGGAGAAAAAAGTTCTAACGGGAACAGTATCAAGGGAAATCACACAGGTCGAGGTGTTTTCACTGTTGACTTGTTAAACTGTTTCACTGGGTTTTTTATTATTCAAAAATTGCAACATCTTTCCAAAAGTCAATAATCGTGTTAAGTACTCGTGATTATGATTTTTTTTTTTCATAATCGAGCAGCCCTAATGTGTGTCTATTCATATCCCTAAAACATAAGCTAAACAGTGAAAAACAACAGTGGAGTCGGTCCTCATTACCTGGAGGTGTTATTTTGTTGTTGGTGAAAGTGATAGAAATCAGTGTGTCAGGATGACAGATTGCTAAATGCAAGCCTAATAAAAAGGCTGCTTCAGAATCGTGACTTTAGTTTACAGGACCTTGTTAGATTCCAATTAAGGCTGTTTGACACAAATTTACCTAAATGGAACAAGATCAAATTCTCTACTGAGGATCATAACAAAGAAAACAAACGGTGTGTGTGTGTGTGTGTGTGTGTGTGTGTGTGTGTGTGTGTGTATTCACAAATGAAACTTCTCTCTTATTTTGCTGTTTATCTTTTGTTTTTAAGAATTTGCATTCCTACTCAGCCAAAGATTTAGTAGAAACTGCGATCCGTAACAGAGCTCTTCTGCCTTCTGTCTGTTTCCAGGCTGGAGTCTCCCACTCGCTCCCTACTGATGGAGGCTCCTAAAGGCATCCAGATCCTGGCTGAGGCCGGAGACATCCAGGCCATCTGCAGGAACGAGCTGCGACTGGAGTCCAAAGATGGAGAGGTGTGTCAACCAATAGCGCAAATCAACTTTTTTCCTCCGTCTAAAGAGCCCCTATTACACTCTTGGGCTCTACTAGAATAGGGTTACATGCTTTAATGTTACTGCTGCAGTGCTTCCACCTGAAACACTAGCTGTGTTCGAAACCGTTCCCCGTCACGAACATAGTGCACCATATAGTGTGTCGTACCCTACATTTTACTCCCGTATACCACAATGCAACGTGGCCGTGTTTTCCTGAAGGAGAAGAAGAAGCAGAAGGACCCAGCAGAAACTGAAAATGAAAAATGGAGCGGGGATTTTTTTTTTTTTTGTTTCAACAGTAGAAATGTAACACGCAACAAATATAGTATACAACCTTTTACTTTCCTCCTGGGTGTCTGGTTTGTTTTAGGGACGTAGTGGAAGTATTTTTGTTTCGGAAGTCATGAAAAACTTGGTTGGCGTTCTCAATTAATGACATCACTAATTGAGGAATTTCAAACAGGAATGTGGGTGAGCTATTTTTAGGCAGTTGAGAAAAAGTGCTGTCTGTTGGAGAGAAAGCTCCTTTGGAGTGAAATGTGTTTTTTTGCATTTTATACATCTATTACATAAAGAAACATCTATAGTATATTAAAATCTGGAGGAAAAAAACATACAAGGGGCTTTTTAAAGGACAACGACTGCACCAAATCAAGAACATAAACTTTAAAGTTAATTGCAGTTTACTGTAGAAACAAACCCCCGAGTTAGCCAATTTATTGGGAAGAAAAATGAAGGCAAATTGTAAAAGTATTACCCAAACTATCAGTTGTAAACATCCAACGAAGCTTGCACTCCGACTTCCTGCTTTAACTTTGACCTGCTATACTTACCGTAGGTATGCACACACAGTTTTCACAATCAGAAAGGAGTTTATTGGCACGGCACCCTACGTGGAATTTGCCTTGGTGATTGGTGCATACATACAAACAAACATATTAAAATGTAATAAGAATAAATAAGAAATACAGAAACAGACAGTCCCTCCAGAAAAAACAGTTTTTTTGTGATTGTTGCGGGCAAAAATCTTTGATTATGGGGCACGTTTTCTTAAAAAATGTCATGGAATATGCGGGATATTTATGCAATTTTTTTCGGGAACTTGCGAAAATTGGCGGGAACTTGCAAAAACTGCGGTTTCATCATGGCTTCATCGCGGGGTTTTTCTGGAGGGACTGAACAGAGACAAATGTATACAAAGTAGCTGTGTACATACAAAAGTAGTTTTAGTCGTGCAACAGAAAACTCAGATTGGACAGATAGTCTAGCTAGCTGTCTGGATTTACCCTGCAGAGATCTGAGGAGCGGAAGGTAACGGACATCCGGCGAAATTTCCGGCGGCACCGGAGCAATTCCCGAAGTGGAACGCAGTGGATATAGACTAGTCAGATCCAGGCTCAACAACACATTCTCACTCCCAGTCCGTCAAAAAGTGACGCTTGGTCAGGTGCCTTTGGCGTTTGTTATTGACACAAAAAGTCTCCTTTGGCGTCGTTTGAGACGCGCTTGGTCGTGACTCTTGGCGTCACTGTATGACGCTCTGGGAAGGGACGTACGTTTAAGTGACATGCGGCACAAGAACCTAATGACAGTTAGGTTTAGGAAAAGATGGTGGGTGGAGTTATAAAATGAACATTTCAGAGACACGCGGGACAAGAACAGGACACGAACCACGGTCTTCTGGGTGAAAGTCCTTTGTTGTTTGACCCATCCACCACCCCAACCAACTTCCTTACGAGGCATTTCTGTCTTTCATAGTACTCGCTACCGTTGTCGCTCTTCATACTACGTCATCTTACAGCGCTGGTGCGTTTCATACAGACGCTAAAGGGTGATTTTTGCGTCAGTATCTGACGCTGTGAGCCACTGACCAAGCGTCAGTATTTGACGGGTTGGGAGTAAGAACAGGTTGGACTTAGATGAGGAGTCTGTTCTGCACCAAAATGGGAAGCTAGCAGACGCATTACAATTGTAAGTATAGTTAGCATTTTGTATTTGTTCATGATGTTTGTTAGCTTGTAACTTGCAGATTAGGGTTAGGGTTAGATTTTAAAAACTATTTTAAAAACTACAAGCACACACAAAAAAACTACTCAATTACAGCAACGTGGGTAATTGTAATTTGTTAGTTTCCAACTCTGATACTTAGTTACTAAAGCTCCTAACTAACAGGCTTTTTTTCAGGGAAGATATATTGACATCGTCAGAGTTGTAAAATACTTACAGTAGAGTTCCATTTAGCTGCTTCATTTGAATAGAACATAGCCATTATTGATATTTTCTACGGCTCCTGAGGATTTGTTCCAAATTGGTGGGACGTTTAGTGGAGAACGCGTTCACTGAAAGCCACGTATTGCACACCGTCAGACTGGCTGACAAAAGACTCCAAGGACTCTTCCCATGTGTTGCATGGGGAGTACCAACTCCTGCCCTCCGGTAGGCACTATAGGGTCCCAGACTGCAGAAAGAACAGATATAAACACTAATTTGTTCCTCTGTCAATATCTCTGCTGAATCAACACAGGAGGGCAAAGAAGTGATTGTTCCCCCCTATTATTACTTTGATCTATTTTTACTTTTATCTATATAGTTATTATAGGCCATTTAAGACCACTCTTGCAGGGCAGGGCCCCCCTCATGTTAATTAAGTATCTATTTATGTTTTATTGATGCCTCTATGTTTTTAGCTCTTGTTTTTAGGTTGTTGTGTTGTGATTGTTGGAGCTTGCATTGCAAGACAAATTTCCGTGTACACGGACAATAAAGTGCTATCTATCTATCTATCTATCTATCTATCTATCTATTTTTAATAACAGCTTTACTTTGACTACTTTGACAACTCAAAACGTCTGCCGTGCCATTTAAATACAGAACAGTAACATTTTCAAGGATGTAATCATATTTTTACATAGTGTGTAATTAACACCACTGGTTTTAAAAATAAAATGTAGCCCACATGGTCCTTAAATCAAACCCTTCATTAAGTTGTTTGTTAAAGCAGTGAAGCACAATGAGCATGCAAAACACCTCAATTTGGAAATTAACTTTCAAAAATAATTTTCTTTGGGGCGCCTGGGCAGCTCACCTGGTGGGTTTACTCCTTGACGCAGTGGCCGCGGGTTCGACTCCAACCTGTGGCCCTTTGCTGCATGTCATTCCCCCCTCTGTCTAATAAATAAAGGCCTAAAATGCCCCAAAAATTATCTTAAAAAACAAAAAGAATCTTTATTAAAGCTTTAGTGCGTAACATTTCTTTTTTTTAGATACATTTTATTATTATTTTTATATTTTTGAACATACAGAACAGACAAACACAATTGAACAAGAACAAAAACCATCTCCCACCCCCCACCCTCTGCGGTCTCGAGGAAAACAAAAACAAACAAATAAGCAAAAACAAAAACAGAAATCATACCTTGCCTAGTCACTCTCCTCGCTAAAATACGCCAACTACTGTTTCATACAAAGCGAGTGGGAGGGGGGGGTCTGCGTTGAGCTATCATTTTCTTGGTTGCGGTTGAGCCGGCTAGCCAAACTTTCTTCTGTCTCCCAAGTAGGTGTAATTTAGAGTCGTCATTAAGCGACAAAACAATTGGGTCAGTAGGAAGTCGACATCCTATCATATCAGATATTATTGATGTTGTTTTATTCCAGAACTCATGCACCTGTTCACACTCCCAGACCATGTCCAGGAAAGTTCCAGTTTGTTCAGGTTGGCAGAACGTGCAATAGGGAGTAGGAATGACTTTAGAGATGTATCTCTTCTGAGGAGTCCAATGTGTCCTATGACATACTGTATGTTGAAGATATCTAGTGCGTAACTTTTTGATATTATTGAACGTCCGTTACATTCAAGCCATTGCCAAATGAGCTGCTACAAAGTTAATTAAGACTATCAGCTCCACACAACTCTCTCTGTATTTCTCAGTGTGACTATGTTCAGAAGATTGGGGCATCCGGCAAATTTCTCGCACAGAAGCTCGAGTGAAGATAATGACCTCTCATAATGATGCGCAATCACGGAAGGCTTGTATGATGTGGACACACCGACAGTTTTGTTGTCATTACTTAGAATTCCTCATGGGGGCGACAGAAACTACGCACTATAGTTTTAAATGCAGTCCTCTTACTTCAAACGTGCTTTCTGCACAAAGACTGAACCTCCCACTCAGCGAACTGGCAAGCTGAGAAATTAACTTTTTTTGTCCTCCCGCCATACTGGCGGAAGGGGCTCCATCTCAATTCAATATTTCTCCTGTCCAAAACTCAGTTTTAGCCAACAACAATCCCAACAATAGTTAGCTCCCTCGGCCAACATTGACCAGCATGTAGCTTATTGGCTGCTGGCAGTTTTCCCACATACTGGCTGTCCACCAGAATCTGCCTCACACACAAACAGGACAGTAGAGAACAGAAGTTGATTGTTTTTCTGTCTTTTTACCCCCTCCAGTCCTCCTTTCAGTCATAAATTCAGTTCTCTTTGGGTCTTTCAGACACTTAGGTTACATTTACATTGCTACGTTTTGGTTTAAAAAAACGAATATCACACCGCTCTGGCGTTTCCGAGCCCCTAAACCGGAGACATTTGAAAACACTTCTGGACCCGCTTTGGTTTGGAATCTGCGGGGTTGTTGTCCAGTCTCAACGGCCTCAAACGGAGACCTTTGGCAACACCAACACTGACGCCAATGTTTCGCCACCTGATTGGGTCATGACGTCTCGTTCTCTGAGACTAAGCTTTTAACATTACCATGGCGACTACCAGCAATGGGCGGAGTACACACGCTGCCTCCTGTTTATGCTCAGTACACGAGAATGTTGATGAGATATTTTGGTTTGGCCGTGTTAGTTTAAACGGAGATTAGTTCCTCTACTGGAGCAAAAGACACTGGTGTGAGCGGAGATGCTTTTGGCTCAAAACTCCGCTTAAAAACCAAAACGTAGCAATGTTAATGTAGCTTTAACGTACTTTTTTTCTTTTCCATCCGTCTTTTCCAGTTTCCTGTCCTTTCCCCATCGTCCATAGCGCTGTAACAATTCCAAATTTTGCTGTACAATTAATTTTCTCTGAAATAATTGCAAATGTCTCTTTCAGTCAAATTTAAAAAACATTTATTCATTTAGTTAAAGTTTTAAATAAATCCCAGGATACATATTTTGGTTATATACCATTGTCATGTGACCCAGATAATGTAAAAACACAAATACACTGCCTATGAAGTAAACCATGCCTCTTTATCATAAAACCCTTTTTTTTTCAAATGTATCCCCCCCTTGTCATTTTTGTTGCTATGAACATGTATAGCACATATGTCAAACTCAAGGAGAACTCAGAAATTCCCACAGACGGCTGGTTACGTACAATTAACAGGCCTAATCTTCCTTCCTCTCTCCTCTTTTTGTCTTTCTTTGCTCATTTACCATCTTTTTTCCCTGATCCACTCCTCATCCTCATGCTGCTTCTTTCCCCCCGCTCCTAAATTCCTCCAACCATTCCCCCATTGGTTACACACATCAGTCCTCACATTCATGGCGGTCGGCATCGCTGATAAAAAAGGATTTAATTTTTTTATCAGGTTGCACCAGTCGTGTCATGTCAGATCTTTTCGTATCAGCGAAGGAGGATTAGAGGAATACAGTGTTTAAAAGTTTCCCACAAAAACACTTTCGTACATTAGGACACTGCTGTGAGTTGGACGAGGAGAGAGAGAGAGAGACTGCTTCTGGAAGGTGCCCTCGGATTCAGTTGGGTCCAATAAAAAAAAAAAATACCCACAGTCAGAGTCTGAAGCCACGTCCCCCCCCACACACACACACACACACACACACACACACACACACACTCCACATCTTTCTGCATTTTTCACGGGTGTGTGGTCGAGAGTAAGGCGGCTGAACTCTCGATTGGTCAATTCATATAATTAAAATCACGTTCTCACACTCCATTAGTGTTGCAAATGTCCATTTGTCAAACCTCGGTTCTCTCTCTCACACACACACACACACACACACACACACACACACACACACTATCTCTCTCTCTCTCCTCAGGACCTGCTTGGCACCGCCACCGCAATTACAGAGTGGCTTTGGTCATTAGACACCCACAAATCACACAGGCAGACACAGAAATAGACTCACACACAGACTCGTATAGACAGTGATATTCCTGGAGCCACTCATAGTGCCATTGCCTCGCTTTGCCAGACCCTCCTTCACAGCGCTGTGGAGGAAGGTCTGGCTAGTCCACACAGTATTCCGGGATGGGAGAAAATAGCCTCGGGGAGGAACTTGTTTTGGTGGAACATGTGTACGTTCAAAAGTTGTTTAAGTCGTGCAACAGAAAACTCAGATTGGACAGATAGTCTAGCTAGCTGTCTGGATTTACCCTGCAGAGATCTGAGGAGCAGTTAACCATAGTCCTCAGAAATCCACCGAATTTAAAATTCCAACACAAAGAAAGCGGAAGGAAACTGAAAATACATGCATCCGGAGGAATTTCCTGCAGCACCGGAGCAATCCCGGAAGTGGAACGCGAAGGATATAGACTAGTGCACTGGGAACAATGCAGAGGCAAAGTGTAGCGGGATATTGGTAAGAGAAAACTACAAGAAAAGTCAAAAAAAAGAAATCGGGGGTATTTGTCAGTGAAAATCTGTAAAAACTAACAACAATGAGCCTTGCCTCATTTACATTTTGAGAGACTTGGCAATGAAGTTGACTTGACATGTACTTTTGCCCTTCTTGAGTGCACAATCACACGCTCAGCTTTACACACACATGGACATAATCCAGCCACGCACACACACACACACACACACACACACACACACACTGGTTCTCCCAGTGTTTCACACTGTCTGCCCCTCGTGGTGAAAAGATTTGTTCAACAGCAGCTGTCTGAAGAAGTCAGCTGAGACTCTGCTTTAAAAGTGTTCCAGGTCATTTGATGGCGATGCCTCCCGGCGGCGCCTGGTAATGGCTCCTTTAGCTCCTTTATTGCTGGAGAGCTCATCCTCTCCTCTCCTCGGCCGGTGAGACACCGGCCCTGTACGAGCCCCGGGAGGCCAGTAGGGAGGAGGGGAAGAGAGGACAGGGAGATGGGATTCATGCAGCACTGGTTCGTGCCTGTGCAGAGCCAGAAAGGCAGTTTGTTCCAATCAATGTGGGGGTTGGAGGGAGTAAAACGAGTGAATGAGTAGAATCTTCTGCCATTTCTGGCTCTTTTTTTATTCCTCGGGAGACAAAAGGAATGACCTGGGAATCAGACAGTAAACTTTTGTATGTTTTGTTGTTTGTTGTTGTTATGCTCAGTTTTTAGCAGGAAAGGGTTTTTCAGACAAACTATTCTCTTTGTCACCAAAATGTTTTAAAATATAACAATGTATGGCCACTTTACACAAAACGACGTTTCTAGTGATTCCACTGTCGAAGACTAATTTACAATATCGGAATGAAATCATGAGAGTCTTGCTAGAGTCGGGGCGCTCCTGGCCGTCGTCTCAATCGTTTGGTGTAAGGTGGTCATAAAACTTAGTCCCAGTCAGTCTTTTTCCCGACAAATGATTCCAACAACATCAAACGTGTACAATATTATCGTAAGTTTTACCGTCGGATAAACGCAGACCTCCGGGTACTGCCGCCATTCATCTCAATGTACGGTGGAACAGAAAATCTGCAAACTCTCCCTTAAAGGAACACGCCGACTTATTGGGACTTTAGCTTATTCCCCGTATCCCCCAGAGTTAGAGAAGTCCATACATACCCTTCTCATCTCCATGCGTGTTGTAACTCTGTCTGACGCACCCACTGCTAGCCTAGCTTAGCACAGATCCTGGAGGTAACCGGTTCCAACTAGCCTACTGCTCCCAATAAGTGACAAAATAACGCCAACATGTTCCTATTTACATGTTGTGATTGGTATAGTCAAAGGGTGTACAAATAACAAGGTCACATGAGACACAGCCATCTTCTAACCGTATACATATTGGGAACTATATTCTCAGAAGGCGAAGCACTGCTACTTAGGCGGAGTGATTTGCTAGCAGCACCTGAGAAGCCCCGTGGTGAGGAGCAGAAAGTAACAACGGTGCTAGATGGAGCCGGTTACCTCCAGGATCTGTGCTAAGCTAGGCTAGCAGTGGGTGCGTCAGACAGAGTTACGACACGCACGGAGATGAGAAGGGTATGTCTGGACTTATCTAACTCTGGGGGGATACGGGGAATAAGCTAAAGTCCTTATAAGTCGGCGTGTTTCTTTAAGTTACCAGCTAACGCTAGCGGTAGCTAGCTAGCTTGGTTAAATTATTCAAAACAAATCTAGTTGTAGTCTTGCAATGTGTGACCCTGCCAGATCCCCAGTCTTTAACATTAGATGTGAGATAATTGTCTTTAGATGTGAGATGGTGTCAGACTGTAGCTTTTTTTAAATGGTAAGCATTAGGTGTAACTTGCTGATTGATCTGGTACATATCTGGGTAGATGCCGCTAGAGTTCAATACCCTAAACCCCATTTAACATTCTATGCAACCGACAATGTGGAGTGCCCAGGTGTAAAGAGCCATTTGTGCAAGTCGAATCCCGTGAGGTAGAAGTTCTGGGAAGAAAAACAAAAGCTAAGCTATGGAGACCGGGTGAGGAGATTTGCTTTGAGAGCAATTAGAGTGAAGAGATGAGAAGAGACATCTGATTCCGCGGGGGTGAGCTGAGGTAAAGACAAAAGGGAAAAAGAAGAGTTTTTAGCCTATAAAGAATGAGATAAGAGTGAGGATCCTGAATGTGAGAAGGTCTACTATCAGTAGTGGAATGTAACTAATGTACATGTACTGTACTTAGACTGCTTAGACTCTATTGTCATTGCACAAGCTTGTGTACAACAAAATTTGCTGTGCCGTACCTGAATATAAAAGTACACTATAACATACACTCGTTCACAGTCATCCCAGTCAATAAATATATGAGTAAGCATTTTCAAAGCATGGAAACCGTATTGTAAGGGTTGAGTCCAAATGTTGAGGTACTTGTTCTTTACTTGAGTCTTTTCTTTTCATGCCACTTTCTACTTCTACTCCGCTACATTTCAGAGAGAAATATTGTACTTTTTACTCCACTACATTCATCTGACAGCTTTAGTTACTAGTTACTTTACACATTAAGATTTTTGCACACAAAACACGTTTATAAAATCTGATGTTTTATTATAAATGAAAGTAGCCAACAATATAACAGCCTACAAGTCCAGCTGACATGATTAGACCATTAAACACACAACTGTTTGGATCCTTTACACTTTCTAAAATCTTTTGAATACTTTAAGTACATTTTCCTGATGATACTTACATACTTTTACTTAAGTAACCTTTTCAATGCAGGACTTTTACTTGTAACAGAGTATTTTCACAGTGTGGTATTAGTACTTTTACTTAAGTAAAGGATCTGAATACTTCTTCCAACACTGTCTGCTGTACAGGATTTGGGGTTGTGAAATAAATAGGTAGAGGCAGGACATGAAGACGTTTATGGAGGAGTGACGTGGGGCATTTTAGGGAGATTAAAGATGAGGTAAGCTGTAGCTGGTTTTCTGCCAGACGACCATCAACAGAACAGTCCAGTTTAGCTGGCCTTGGTCCACCTTAATTCACCATCAGCCAACAAAAAACTACTTAACTTAGACTTGTCCTTTAAACAGCAAGTGGATGACGTGTATAAAGTCACATTAATGCAACGTGGAAGTCTAAACTTCAACCTATAATATCAGACTCTCTGAACCCATTATAACTGAAAATGTGGAAAAAGGAAGAGATTTTAAAGTTGCTGCAAGGTGACTTGGGGAAGACTGCAGGACTGCGTTCATATAGAGCTAACTAGTCTCGCTTTGCAGACCGTCCTCTACAGCGCTGCGGAGGAGGGTCTGGCTAGTCCACGCAGCATTCCAGGATGGGAGAAAAATTTGGTTTATTGGCATTTCTTTAAACCAATCACTTTAAACCATCGTCTTGGGCGGCGCTAAGCACTGCACGGAGCCTCTGCAAAATATCCTCGGGAAAGAACTTGTTTTGGTAGTAGTAGTAGTCCTCAGAAATCCACCAGAGTTTAGAATTACACCACAAAGAAAGCGGAAGGTGACGGACATCCAGTTGAAAAAAAGCACATACGGCGGAATTTCCGTCGGCAACGGGGCAATCCCTGAAGTGGAAGATGGTGGATATAGACTAAGAGCTAAGTGGTAACAATGGGCTAAATGGGTGTAACTAGGTTTGACATTAAAATCTAAGCCTATGTTACTTAAAGGTGCCGTAGGTAGGACTGCGAAGATCCAGGACTTAGCCAAAAAATTTGAACATCGACAACTTCTCAGTCCCTCTCCGCTTACGCTAAAGCCCAAAACGGTCTCCTAACGGTCCCCTCCCCCCACAAGGGAGAATAAATGAGGGCCACCCCCCCTGGCCCTGATTGGTGCATCTGAACAGGGAGCTGTGGATTTTTGCAAATCCCACTACAGGCTGTAGGTGGAGCCAGAGGAGCTGGATTATTTTTTAATGACCTGCTTCATGTAGTTCTACTGGAACATAGGGTCAGTTTCAGCAAATATGACAGAAAGGTAGTTTTATAAGTCTTACCTACTGCACCTTTAAGTAATCATGTGGAAAACCAAATATTTTGCTCATGTCAGTAGATCCATAATTAAAGGAATACTACATGTGTGCTATCTATAGATTGTGCTCTGCCAGCATAAAGTCCGCCGGATGACAGACACTAGCGGCATGGAGAGGGAGGGTAGGCGCCATTCCTCTGCATGTACTGTGCTGCAGTAACACAGAGACGGACTCGGGCATGCTTCAAACTTATGGAGTTAGCGGTGCCAGAGCGAAATTGAAGCAGGAGAAAAGATCCAAATCTAAAAATTAAAAAAATCTGCTCCTGCGCTCAATCCGAAATCCTCGCGCTCACTGCCGTGAGAGGGCGAAACAGCTAGCTAAAAGAAGAAAAACAATGAAATTAAAACAATTGAAAGACATGCTCATCACTAATAGAAAAACCGGATGGATGGAAATGGATCGACGGATATGGATGGATGGATGGATGGATGGATGGATGAATGGATAGATAGATAGATAGATAGATAGATAGATAGATAGATAGATAGATAGATAGATAGATAGATAGATAGACGGACAGACGGACAGATAGATAGATAGATAGATAGATAGATAGATAGATAGATAGATAGATAGATGGATAGATGAATGGATGGATAGATAGATGGATAGATGGATGATGGATGGATAGATGGATAGATAGATAGATGAATGTAGATAGATGGATGGATATAGATAGATAGATAGATAGATAGATAGATAGATAGATAGATAGATAGATAGATAGATAGATAGATGGATGGATAGATAGATAGATAGATATATGGATGGATATAGATGGATGGATATTGGTAGATAGAAAGATGGATAGACGGATTGATAGATAGATAGATAGATGGACGGACGGACGGATGGATGGATGGATATAAATAGATGGATGGATGGATATAGAGATAGATAGATGGACGGACGGATGGATAAACTAGAATTCCAATCTCACCAGTGTTCTCTCCCTCTCCTCAGATCTCTCTGGATGCTCGGAGGATTCGCCTGATGCGGCTGCCCGAGGGGAAGGCCTCCACCAGCTCCTCATCCTCTGGGAACAGGCAGACTGTCTACGAGGTTTGCGTTTGCCCCAACGGGAGGCTTTTCCTGTCCCAGGCCGGCACCGGATCCACCTGCCAGATCAAGAACAGTGTCTGCCTCTAGGACTGATACATGCAAATATGAATAAACACACAGGTATCCTGAAAGAAAGACGGGCATAACACAGACAGATGTACCCATATCGCCTGCCTCCAGGACTGATAAACAGCAAACACAGACAGACACTGCATACAAAGACTGCCAGAGCTGATCGAAATATAAACAATCATAGATACTGTAACTATACAGACACACTGGTGTGTACACTTTGCAGTCACAAACACTCAGACTGATATTTAGTCTCAACCGATATGTTTTAACAGGCCAATACTGAACATTTTTTAATTGAAGCTGCTGACAGTGGATCTTCTGTGCCAATATTTCAATGCTAAAAGATATTTTCTCCCTTGATTTTATATGTTTGAGAGTTGAAAAGCCTTTGAAATCAGCATTTAGAGCATCCCTGGGACACTAAAACTCTCCACCGATTGTCATACACATCTCTCTAAGCTCTTTATACATACAGTGCAGCAGTTGTTAGGCTTTTGAACTTAATTACATCAATAAAAGAAAGAAAGAATATATGTGTTTCATCGCAGGTTTTAACAAGTTTTTAATACAACCGAGGTCAGAAAGGAATCTCCATCATAGTGGGGATATGCAGTAGGACACTGACTGGCTCATATATTTAACAAAAGGACAGGATTTGAAATCTATTGGTCTTACTCTAACATACATGACACTGCTATGTATCAACAGCGTACACACATACAGATGCACACACTAGCTTATAGACATACATTCACACAGTATACATATTTTAACGCGCACGCACACACACACACACACACACACACACACTTTGCTCCTAGTTGAAACTTGGAAAATCTCCAGACTTACTAGAAGAGACATTGATCTAGTCCATTTGTCCCTCAAGAGCATTTCAGTACCAGAATCACTGGGGTGATCACCTATGGCAAAAGACCCCGCCCCCTCCCCTCCGTTCTTCTTCTCTTTTTCCTCATCTTCTCCTATACCACAGCTGAGATGATTAAAGGATTTATGCTTTCCCTGTTGTTCACAAGGCATTTTAACGCCCCATAGGCATTCTATGAGCACTTAATTACGGCTATTCCTAATATCAATTGGGTGAGGAGATGGTGTAATGAACATGAGCTCGTGGCATGGATGTATTATAAGAATTGGATACCGGACTCCAAAATAGCACCCATTCATTTGCATGGCTAGCATACAAAAAAAACAAAAGAAAAAGGCTTTCAGTTTACAGTCCCACTCAGCCCATATGCATATGGGATGATGTCACGCTTTTATAGGCTCTGGGAAAGTTTTACCTATATAACACAGTGTTTCCCCCAGTGTATTGCAAGCCAGGTGGCCCACCGGGCCTATGTTGCCCCCCCCACCAGCCCTAAGCTATTGGGGGGGGGGGGGGATTTAAATGTATTTTTAAGACGTTTTTTTAAACTAGTTACAGTGGGGCGGCTCAGTTAGAAACTTAGAGGTAGTGATATTTTCAAATCTCCAGTCAGCTTTTAGCACTGACTTAATGTGAGGCTCTATGAAGTCTGTCTTATAGCTTTTTTAAATTCTCTATTTGACGATTCCGTCCATGATTCTTTTGTCACAGAAACTATTGGGCTCTATATTAATGCTGCCATGCGTCTGTGACTGGCTCCAGCCACACTTGCACCGGGCTAAACAACTTTTCTGGGGGAAACCCTGTAACACCATGGATTGAAACTGTACCGCGACTGGCCTCTGGGAGAACTTGAAAAAAGTCTCTGGGCAGCAAGGCTGACGGGCGGCGCAGTTTCCAGCTCTCTCAATACAATCTACGGGACTTGGATTTTTTTTCTAAAGTAGATGTTTTATAAACTGCCATTTCAGTCAAAACACATACCAGATTCAGAAGTGTATGTGCTTTATATGTGCGTTAAGTGCTGTTAGTGTGCCTATGTGACAATAAATAAACCACAATCGGGTTTTGCGGGGGGTGGACGACATCATTCTTATGATAGTGGGAAAAGTTGATTTCAGTTCAAAAGGCCGACACAAAGTCTTTCTGCGTTGAGGCTCTAAATTAACATTGCAGTGAAGTTGTATATAAGTAAATTAGCCCACAAAATATTCAGCTCAGTTGGTCTTTGTTACAATATGTTCAAAGTGTATCATGTCAAACTCTGACTCATGCCATCTTCACGTTCTATCATAGTCACCCAACTGGGAAAAACCATTCAAATTAGCTTCCCACTGCGAGCAGCAGTACAATAACGGTAATTATGTGATTATGTGTTTAGAAAGTGTTAAACTATCTCTCTCACTGAATTTGGATGTTTGATCGTTAAGCACCTGATTGTCCGTGTCCAACAGAGATGTTGATAGGATGTGAACATGGCACAAGTTCTGCCACACAACCCTCCGCCACTGGTCTGTTAGATGTAATATTTTGATTTTAAACTGAATAGAAAGGTGTTTTCATTTCACATAATGACTGTCAGTGTTCTGTTTTGCCTGCATACATTCTGTCCCATGTCCTGTCTAGAACAGCATCTCCCTCCTACCACTCTGAGAATGAAGACAATTATAAAGACAACTCAACATCCTGTTATAGCTCTTACCTTTTAAATCACACAAACACAGGACATGTGTCATGAATGTCCAATGTTAGCTGCTGGAGACTTTGGTGGTGGTCACCCTACTTGTTTCTTGCACTGGGACAAACAAACTAATGCGAGCCACTCTGTTGAAAGAGGGGAACTGTGCCTGTGCCTTATGTCCATGCACTTGTGGCAAGAAGAAGCACATCACACAGACTTTCTTTGGCATCAACAGGTAATCTCTGATTTCAGTTCCGTTTCATCCCAATCACAAATCTCTCCCTCCGTTGTGAATGCAAAGACCTTCAGCCGCACCCCCTAAAGGATGGTTAGTTTTATTTACCACTTAAGCTTCCCCAGTTCGGGATGACGCTCTTGTTACTTTGCTTTTATTGATCAAATATTCTGTGTATAAACATGTATGTTTTTCTGTTAATGTTTTCAGTGAGGAACATGTGATCCTGTGGAGTTTAACAGACAGATTACGGCCCTGATGGGTCTGATTTCCACTGCTTATCGCAGACCGCTTGGCCAAAATCAATACGTTTCTCCAACTCGATAAGATCTTTATGTTTTTCAACCGGTTCGAATCTGGTGTCTTAAAACGTTAAAAGCATGTTTATTCATTGACTGTGTTTTAGGTGGAGACCAATTTGACAATGCCAATTGTTTATTTTATTTTTATGCAGTACCATACCAATGAATCACTGCTTTCTTGCTCTATAAACATTCTTTAAAAATGTTTGGAAGTGGACGTAAAAGTGCGTCATCATTAAATGTTTTGCACAACCGTCCAACATCAACGTTTTTGTCTGGCGATGGAGTTGAATTTGCAGCACCCAATATGGAAACGTTTCGAATGAACATATCTGCAAAGTTGTACTGTTCATACCGAACGTATCAGCAAAACATTCAGTGACAGCATTTTCCCTACAGTATCTGCCTTTGACAAATAGAACATGATTAATATTTTATAGTCTATATCCACGACGTTCCACTTCCGGGATTGCTCTCTTGCGGCCGGAAATTCCACCGGATGTCATTCATTTCAGCCGGATGTCCGTCGCCTTTGCTTTAATTGTGGTTAACTGCTCCTCAGATCTCTGCAGGGTAAATCCAGACAGCTAGCTAGACTATCTGTCCAATCGGAGTTTTCTGTTGCACGACTAAAACAACTTTTGAGTGTACACGTTCCACCAAAACAAGTTCCTTCCAGAGTCTATTTTGCAGAGGCACCGTGGCTCCGTCCGGCGCTTAGCGCTGCCCAGACGATTGTGATTGGTTTAAAGAAATACCAATAAACCAGAGCACGTTTTTCTCCCATCCCAGAATGCTGTGTGGACTAGCCAGACCCTCCTCCGCAGCGCTGTGGAGGAAGGTCTGGTAATGCTAGACTATTATTTTATGGTTCCTTTTAAGGTAGAGTTGCTGCCAATGGCATGGAAGTAGGGATGTCACAAATTCAAAAGCAGGATCGTACGCCCAAGAAAGAAAAAAAAACCGACACAGCGTAGTTTACTGGCAGGTAGCATGCAGCTAAAGACACAGGGAAAAGGTAGCTTACTGGTAGCCTGCAGCTTGACTTTTACAGAAACCATGGCCACTGCCAGAGTCGGAGATGACAGAGAAACAACAGAACTGGAAAATCCTGCTTCCCTAATGTCACCGGTGTGGCAACATTTAGCCTTCCTTGTGAGTTATGGAAACAAATAACAAAGGTAAAGCATGTGGGCTCCGACTGGACTCCACGGTGCATTCTGTTGCACCTTGTTAAACCAGTAGTGCATTCAATTGCACTTTGTAAACTTTGAGAAAGTCAAACTATTGCAAAGTACTCTTTTGACATCTAGTGGCTGTTATTGTGGAATTGCCGTCCCTGTTGACAAAAAAATTTAATCGAAAGTCAAATCGAATTGTGTACATGGAAGCATCAGTCAACATTGGCGTATTAATAGGACAAAATGCAAGGCATTGAAACTGATGTTCTATATCACCAGACACCAGATTTTGACCTTTTTAAGATGCAATAACTTAGCATGTAAAGACGTAAAGATCTTGCGTGACAACACCCAGAAGAAACTAGACCTTTTGACACAGCGGCTTGTGATAACTCCTGAACTCTCAGTCATAGTAGCGCATAACAGTTATTTATAGCTTGTATGTTGTTTAAAGTGTCACATCCTTTTTAAGAGTCAGGTGTACCAACCTTCTCGCTGTCTCTCAGCTTCTCTGTCGCTGTATATTAAAGGACTTTCGGAAATATTTCACAACAAAATTGAACCTATCTGATGGATTTGTTTTTGGAATACATGTACACAAGCGAAACACTTTTTTTTTTTTTTTTATACGGTTGTATTTGTAAATAATGTATACATAACCGTGTCGGTGTGCATCAGACGATACACGCCGACAAAAGAGAAACACTGCTCTTTTGCCAAAAGGAAAGCCTTTTTTTTATAATGTACATCGGTATGTGTTTTTGTACTAAAAGGGCAACAACAGCAAAATGTCAAAGGAGTTTTTGAGTTAGCATGTACAGCAATGTATACAATGTTCGCCTGTGGAGAACAAGCTGTTTTTTTGTTTTTACGCCTTCTCCTTCCTGTACTCTTCTCTCCCGCTCAGATGTTTCACACAAACACAAACCTGCTTTTTTTTCTTTGGTTTTGATGTTGTTGATGTTCTGTTGGGCCCGAGGTCTTTGCATTCTCTCCAAGTGTGCCGTGTGTGTGTGCGCGTGTGTGTGTACATTTGTGCTACTGCAAGTGAGCTTTTTGTTTTGTTCTCCTGCTCCACTGAACGTGTTGAATGATTTTCAGAGAAGCAAACACAGAAACCAAAAGCAAAGGGAAGCAGAGAAAGGACGTGACACACAGGGTTGCACATGAGTTTCAATGATCGGATCAATACAGCAAACGGGCAACAGAAATCCACTTACTGAAAAACAAAAGAATCAATCATCAGACCAATGATCAGATCATAAGCAGTATTATCAATCGGACTAAAAAGTTTTGAGAAAGTAAACCATAACTTTGGCATATCTGTGCATCATGCACACATTTTGGAGTCAAAGTAATCTAAAGGCTATTTAGATCAGATGATGGCACTGATCTGGCCTGATGATTCTTATGTTTTGTACTTTTGTACATGTGCATTGAATATTTATTGTTTTACTGTCCTGCCCAGGGACTACAGGCGGAAAATAGCAACTGTGCTGCGACCTGGTACAATGCCTCTCTCCTTGTTCTTATACAAGGTTAATGTTTAATTGTGCATTGTCCCTGTTATACAAATAAAATGACATTACATCACCCAGTGGATGATGTTGCTGATCAGTTAATAATATTGCCCTGATAACATTCTGTATTGCAGCCCCATGTGTTCACGCTCCTTCCTAACATCCGTGCTGAATATTGACATTTTTCTTCATTCTTCAGTCTGAAACTGCCGTTCATGGAGTAGTTTTCAAAGATGCCAAAATAAAAGGCGTTGTTCACATTGATTGCAGTAGTCATTGGATCCTCCCTGATTCTACGGACTGAACAGTAAACCTTTGTCACTGCAGACCTCTTCATGGAATCTGTTCTTTCTGAGGGTTCAGCTTTCTTCAGTAGAGACATGACAAGACAAGTCCTGGCCTCAAACCTCTCTACTCTTTTCAGCCTTATCTAAATTAATATGAGCATTTTATCATTTATGATGATACAGTACAATGATTATTTGTTTGTGTGTACCCTAGGCTAACAGTGCATTCACCTGTATGGATAATTAGCCACGATGTTATTTCATTTAGCCAACAAGTCCTCCGAACCATACGACCACATAGGTTGATAACGATCATGGTTAAAATAGTACATTTGTTACGTTTCTTCATTTCGTGACGCAGAACGTGAAGTAGAAAAACTCGCCGGTAGATGAGGCTTATAAACCCTATTCGCACGGGACTAGTGTTTCCTGTGGACCTCTAGTAATTTGTAATAACTGTGGAGGTTGTCTGTGATCTTAATCTCGTGCTAATCTGCCAAGTCAATAATTTGTCAAGGAAAAAAATGACCTACCATATTTCGCCAAACACAGCAGCGTTGTAGTCAAGACCACCTAAACCAAGACCAAGTCATCACCAAGACCAGAGTGTATCGGCACTAGGCCTGCACGATTCAGGGAAAAATATGAATCACAATTCTTTAGCTTAGAATTGATATCACGATTCTCTGCCATGATTTTTGTAATGATAAAGTGTAATGTTTATTGCACACATGAACCATGACGAAACAAAACAAATTGGCAGTACCAAACATAGATTTTTTGTGGCAATAATATATACTATAGCACATTGCACATCACCACAAGCCTGTAAACATAGAGGCTTCAATGAATAAAGAAAATAAAGTACATACTGGCCTTTTAAGTACAGTAGGCTACCAAAAACAGTGACATATAACACATTGATAAAATATATGGCCCTGATACAGGCTCTATCTGAACTCCTTGAACATGTCTTTACATAATTAAAACATGTTAATGCCAATGTCAAATGCTTTCAATAAATTAATTGAAGGAGAAAAAAAAAAAAGTCATTTAAAAGTTAAATCGTGAACAGGGGTGACTCGAGATCGTGATTTAACGATTTATCGTGCAGGCCTAATCGAGACAGAGACAATATCAAGACTTTGAGGGGTTGAGGCCGAGTCAAGACCAAGACTGAGACCAGTGCCAGACAGCCAGAACTTCTTCTCCTGTCTCCCGCATTCACTTTCTTGGGAGTGCTTGTTAAAGCTATAGTGACTAGTTTCTGTCGACCCCATGAGGAATTCTAAGTAATGACAACAAAACGTCCAGACGATACAAGGCTTCCGTGATCGCGCACCCCCCTCGGCCCTCCTCCACGCAGTTGCTAGTAGCCAAGGAGGACACGGAGGATTAAAAAGACATGATGGACTCTTCAGAAGAGGTAATCAGAATCAGAATCAGAAAAGGTTTTATTGCCAAGTACGTTTTTTAACACATACAAGGAATTTGTTTTGGTGTTGTTGGTGCACGTCACACATTCTTTAGATGGAATATTAAACAATGTAAGTATAGGTACAAACAATATAAGTGTAAGTATATTTACACAGTATGTATTAAGTTGAAAATAAAGAATAAATAAAGATATAAATAAAAAATAAAGAGCAAAGAGCATTACAGCAGAGAGAGAACAGTGGCATGAAGGTGGAGTGTCAGGGTGGTTTCCGGGCCTTGTTAATAAGGCTAGTGGCGGAGGGGAAAAAGCTGTTCATGTGACGTGAGGTTTTGGTCCTGATGGACCTCAGCCTCCTGCCAGAGGGGAGTGTCTCAAAGAGTTTGTGTCCGGGGTGGGAGGGGTCGGCCATAATCTTTCCAGCACGCTTCAGAGTCCTGGTGGCGTAAAGGTCCTGGAGCAGCGGCAGATTGCAGCCAATCACCTTCTCTGCTACCGAATGACACGCTGCAGTCTGCCCTTGTCCTTGGCTGTGGCAGCAGCGTACCAGATGGTGATGGAGGATGTGAGGATGGACTCAATGATGGCTGTGTAGAAGTGCACCATCATTGTCTTTGGCTGGTTGAATTTCTTCAGCTGCCGCAGGAAGTACATCCTCTGTTGTGCTTTCTTCACGAGGGAGCTGATGTTCAGCTCCCACTTGAGGTCCTGGGAGATGGTAGTTCCCAGGAAGCGGAAAGCCACAGAGGGTGATGGGGGCAGGTGGAGCTGGGTTCTCAACCATCTCCACTGTCTTTAGAGCGTTGAGCTCTAGATTGTTTTGTTTGTACCAGGTCACCAGGTGGTCAGCCTACCACCTGTAGGCGGACTGAAGTGAATTATCGTCACTCGAGTTTCTGCACGGGAAAGTCGCCTGACGACACAATCTTCTGAACATAGTCATACTGAGAAAAACAGAGAGAGTTGTGTGGAGCTGATAGTCTTAATTAGCTTTGTAGCAATTCATTTGGCAATGGCTTGAATGTAACGGACGTTGGTTAATATAAAAAAGTTACGCACTAAATCATTAAGGGGGCGGGAGAGGGGGTTAACAGTAACACATTTCAAATTAGAAATGAGTCAAGTTATTGGTTGCATTTGAAGCAGGAAGTTTTACATCCAATTACAGTAATTACAGGAAGACCCAGGACTAGGTGGAGGGATTATATCTCCAACCTGGCCTGGGAAACGACTCAGGATCCCCCAGTCGGAGCTGGTTAATGTGGCTCGGGAAAGGGAAGTTTGGGGTCCCCTGCTGGAACTGCTACCCCCGCGACCCCATACCGGATAAGCGGATGAAGATGGATGGATGGATGGATGGATTACAGTTATAATGCTAACAATGCACAGGCAATTTAGTGATATCCCTGCAGTTGTGGTCTTGACCGGTCTTGAAATAAAATCCGGAGTCCTCTTTATCTGAGACGAAACTGAGTAAAAATGTGGTGGATTCCGAGACGAGACCGAGACCTTGAAGAAGTGGTCTTGAGACCAAGACCGATCTTGAGTACTACAACACTGAAACACAGAGGTTGCGTGATATTATTAGTACTGTGCAAATCAGCATCTCTGTGATTCGGGGTCGTATTGTGTGCGTTGGCGATTCTAAATGAAAGGTTTCGACAGACATCATATTTTGGGGATAATGTCAGTACATTTGAGTAAAATACACTTATCCCGTGCAAATACGCCGCACATAACACAGACACTGGGAGGGTAATTTCTAAATCACATGCTGTCCCCTGGTAATACTTGTGCCGTGTGAATAGGGCTTATGAGACTAATGCCAATGTTTTTCCCGCTCAGCTGCTGGTTTTTTGTTGAAATGACATGGTGGCGGTTTTACTGAACAGTACACTTGTAGATACTCTCTTACTTTTAAATATAGACATAAACAACTGCAACATGTCTGAGATTATCATAGATACTGATGAAAAATCTTTAAGGACAAATACAGTGCAGGCTTTAGCTCTATAAAAAACTCTGTGACATCTCTATAACTGAAAAGTAATGATAAAAGTGGGACAAGCTGATGTTGGGTTTGGTCTGGCATATTAGGTTTCCCTTCTCTAGTTTCTGTCTTTTAAATTTGCCAAGGTTCAGAAGCTGGTTTCAGGCCATCTGTTGATAAAAAAATGAGACTTTGATCAGAATTTGACAGTGTCTCATCCTTAAAGAAACAGGAAGTCATCTGCTCCCACAGGCCGAGCATCACCGGACTAAATCCCTTTTCATCTGCAGTGAAAAATTTGTTCTTCAACTCACAGGGTGAATGGACAGGGGAGATAACACAGACATATGAAGGAAAGCCATTTTCAACATAACCATATCTAGTTTGTAATAGTGTCTCATTTTTTGTTGATATACGACACAAGGCCATAGCTACATTACATCACATTACTATAATTTTCTTTTTAAAAAGTCAGAATTCTGAGAATAAAGTCAGAATTCTGACTTTAATATTCTGAGAATTTCTTTTCCAAAATTATAAACGCAACACGTTTTTGCCCCTATTTTTTATGAGCTGAACTCAAAGATCTAAGACTTTTTCTATGTACACAGAAGGTCTATTTCTCTGAAATATTGTTGACAAATCTGTCTAAATCTGTGTTAGTGAGCACTTCTCCTTTGCCGAGATAATCCATCCACCTGACAGGTGTGGCATATCAAGATGCTGATTAGACAGCAGGATTATTGCACAGGTGTGCCTTAGGCTGGCCAAAATAAAAGGCCACTTTAAAATGTGTTACTGTTCATCTGTGAAGAGAACACCTCTCCAAAGTGCCAGACGTCATCGAATGTGAGCATTTGCCCACTCGAGTCGGTTATGACGACGAACTGCAGTCAGAGAGAGAGAGAGAGAGAGAGAGAGAGAGAGAGAGAGAGAGAAACCCTAACCCTAGCCCTAACACCAGATACCGACTGATTCCGTATTTTTCCACCATTAATTATTGTATTCTTAGCAATGTGTGTGGCATTGAAGTCTTTGTGATGCATCTCAGTCTTCATGTTGGCAAATCAAATTTACAGACAGTAGAACTGAACAGTTAACTGAGAAACATAGAATTTAAAAACTCCAAATAAGTATTTTTAAAAATGTCCTCCTGTCTCAATAGCCTGATACTACAGAAGAGGATTAGGGCCGCATGTGAAAAATGTACTTGAGTTTTGAGTTTAAAGTTTAGTTTTTTTTATCAATACATTTTTTCACATGTGGCCCTAATCCTCTTCCGTATCATACGACAACAAAGCTACACGAATGAAAAGTTTGATTCAAAAATCAAACTGGTTGTAGGAAAAATATAACTTGAGAATGTACAGCAAAGTGAATGCAATGTGTGAAAAGATTTCCTTTCATTACAAATTTCTCAAACAACAAAAATCCACCCTAAACATTTAGAAATATTGCCAAACAATGGACGCAACATATTGTATGATGGTGATGTAATTTATATTTCTGGGTGCAACAGTTTTTAAATGTTTCATTTTGGAGATAAAAACCTGTAAGACAAGACTAGACAAATATGTCGAAAGTGATGCTACCTGTCACGATGTCACCTGATCATACGGTTTAATGATCCATACAGGAACTGGAACACTAGATTTAATCTACCCAAAATGTCATAAAAAAAACTGCTGTCCACTGTGTTTTATCTCACGCTGTCTCCTGATCCACCCAGTTTCCACATTTCGCTGATTCGTTTTCGTTCTGATGGCACATGAGTAATCATATGTGTGAAATTGGTTTCCAGAGAGTTTTTGAGGCCTTCCTTAGTCTCTGAGCGTTAAAAACAGTCGACGTGCGAATAAGAACCACTGAAGGAAAAGTGACTCTTTGCTTTAAAATGAAAACATGCCCTGGGGCTTTTTGTCAGGCGTTAATGAAGCTTTATATTCCAGAGAAAATAGTCTGAACTGTCAGTTTGCATTTTTTTAGGAATGAAAAATGAAGAGTTATTTAACTCCAGGCCTTTTTGCATTCCTTCTTGCGTCCTGTAAGTCAAAGCCACTATTGTCACCAAGATGCCAACAGTTGTTCCAGAAACCGTCCTTTTACAAAAAGTAAAATATTCAATCCCTTAAAATGCACAAATGATTTAGGCCGGATATCCATTGCCTTGGGCTTCCTTTATGTTGGCATTTTAAACTCCGGTGGATTTCTGAGGACTATGGTTAACTGCTCCTCAGATCTCTGCAGGGTAAATCCAGACAGCTAGCTAGACTATCTGTCCAATCTGAGTTTTCTGTTGCATGACTAAAATAACTTTTAAACGTACACATGTTCCACCAAAACAAGTTCCTTCCTAGCCTATTTTGCAGCGGCACCGTGGCTTTTCTCCGGTGCTTAGCACCGCCCAAGACGATTGTGATTGGTTTAAAGAAATGCCAATAAACCAGAGCACATTTTCCTCCCATCCCCTGAATGCTGTGTGGAGTAGCTAGACTCTCTGGCTGCAATGTAACCCTATAGGGCACTCGTTCTCAAACTGTGGTACAAGTACCACTGGTGGTACACAAGTTCCCTCTAGTGGTATGCGGATGGAATCGCTGATATATTTGTCAAAAATGAAATAAATTAATTTAAGAACATTATACTATAGAAATACTACAACATTTCAAATAATACTACTTACACTATGATCAGTTAAAAGTAATTTAAAAGAAGTTTTTCCTTACATGTAATATTTTTGTTTAAATATCAGCCTGCTACATAGTCACGTTCATGAACTGAGGACATTTAAGCAATATTACACGAGAAGGTTTGATTTAACGCCATTATGGGCACGACAGTAATGTGGCTTGGACCGTGGCGCTTCGTCTCAAAAGCATCACAGAAGTGCTAATAATTTGACGTTAAATTAAACCCTTGACTGTAATATTGCGATTATACAACAACGGTTACCAACAAAATAAATGTTATAATCAAACTGTATTCATATTGTGGGGCAAATCGCTCTCAAAATAACAAAAAGCAACAGAGACAATTTCTAGTCCCTCCCTGTGTAGTTAGCCAGTCAACTTAAGCTAACAAACTGAATAATTACCGCAAATATAAACACCAAACTGCTTTGCAAGCTCTAACCTGTTAGATATAGAACCAAGATATCTGCTTAAAAAGATCTTTTTTCCATGAATAGATTTAGATACTAAACGTTCACGAACTTCAAACAACAGAGACGATTTCCTGTCCCTGTAAAACGTTCGTCAGCTGCTTACTTAAGCTAACGTTAGCTTTGTAGAGATCGTGGGATTTCCTAAACTGAATAACTACCGCAAGTATAAACACCACACTTCTTTGCTAGCTCAATCATGTTGTAACCAAGATATCTGCTGAAGAAAATACATTTTCCATCGGCAGATATAGCTCCTGTACGTCCACGGAAATCACATTTAGCAGCTATTTTCTAGATAGCGCCGTCACCGGCACTGCTGACCCAAAACATTTCCAGTGAGTTAACTTCAGAGCGTGAATCACTTTATATACTAGTTGGAGAGCTTTTGTGTGTTGCACTGTGGTTCCTGCATTACTTACTTGAATACAAATGTTTTTAAACAGTTTTTGTTAATACAACTCCATAATGTTGATACAGAAATGGCAGAGTGATATTTTAAGTGATGCGCCAGGTGTGCTCAAATGGCTCTGGGTGTGCTGTCATGCTGATTAGAGCATGTTCTAAATATCTAGTTGACCTATCAGATTGTCTGGTCGGATCTACTTGTTGTATAACCATGATTAAAGTTATCAACTCGGCTCTAAATGCACCACAGACTGTAACTGAGGCCTCTCCTGCTGTGTGTGAGAATTTTCTTCACTACTTCAAATCTATGTCTATGTCTAGGTCTATTAGGAAGAGAATATTTCGAGCAGCCATGTTGAAACTATAGCGCAGCGGCGGTGAAGTCTCCATAGCACCTGCTAGTAGCAAACGACACAAAACAGTAAGGAGATATGACCCGAGTGACCTCAAATTTCGATTCAGTTGGAGCGGGACGGAGGAAGGTCAGCGTGGCAGTGGCTGTCAAAAATAAATAAACTTGCCTCCTGCGTGAACTGTGAGCTGAGAAGGGTAGGACTATTTTAACATGGGCCATAATGGTGGTACCTAGAAAGCCTAACATTTTCTGAAGTGGTATGTGGTGTAAAAAAGTTTGAGAACCACTGCTATAGGGCACTTGTGCATTGTCTGTTTGCATCCACTGACAGGCTCAAATAAGTATTCTAAGTGTCTGACAACATTATGGAAAGGATCCCTACAGTGGTAAACCTTTTGGTTAAAGAGTAAAATAATTTTTGTTCCACCAGAAACAGCTCTGAGTTCGCTCCATTTTAAAAAACAATACTTTTAGCGTGTATAGAGCTAGCATATTTTAACATGTAAATGGGTGAATGAAGGGTTTATTTCAACCAAACAAGTGGTGATTGTTGGAATATTGGAAAGACGCCTTTTGATCGTTTTATTTAGTTTCTGTCGACTTTGAATGAAGTGTATTTTACAATGATAAAATGACTACGTCTGGTGGGGTTTGGCGATAGCAATTTCAGAGATGTTTTTGTTAAAAAAAGGATCTTTCTCTTTAATAAAAATGGCTATCTCTGTGTTGATCCTTTCCATAATGTTGTCAGACACACGAACAGTGCAAAAACAGCACTTTTAGTGGATGTAAATTGAAGGTGCGCAATTGCCCAGCAATTTAATCTGTAGCTTGTTTCGCCGCTGCCGACTGCAGCGATCTTGTTTAATACTGGACCGATGTCAACGATTGTTGTTCCCATCAGTCGCTCACACAGAAAAACATAGGAAAATAAGGTCCAGGTTGAAAAAAAAACAAAGTTACCCTTTTAAAGCTGCTGTAGAGCAGCACTGGCCACATTCGCTCAGCAGAAACTTCAGCGTATTTTAATTTGATTGTTTTTTACCCAACACTCACACTGAGCCCTGGCAGAGTTCAGTCTGGGTCAGTCCCCCTTTCTTGTTTGTAGCGCTATCAGCCGAGTGAACCGGTGCCACCACAGATTAAACCGTGCTCCTTGCTTTCTTCAGCTTATGATGGCGAGGCCAGACTGCAGCGAGAGAGAGAGTGTTTGATCTGTGTTTCAGAGCTGCTGGAGGCCTGGAGAATGGGCTTCAGTGGGTTGGCTCATTAGCCAATCTTCATTGAGCTGTGGCTGACTTTGAGCTTCAGAAAAAAAACATTCATTTTACCATGTCATTCCAGTTTTTGTCCTGTGTCATATTTGCTGATATTCTAAAACAACTGATTTAATCTGCATCATAGTGGAATTTCAATGCACTTTGTAAGAACCCTTTTTTCCCTTTTTATTTCTTTATCACAACAATAACTATCACTGATGGCTGACTGAGGAAGTCCAGTGTCTTTGTCACAGAAAGGCCAAGATTTCACATGATTTTGTGCCATTTTACAGCTGGGTGCTTATTGACAATTGTAATTGCAATGAAAAATTAATAAAAACATTTAAAAAATAAACTTACATTTAGAAAGATTTAGAAAAATGTAGTTTAAAATATTATAATGACAGCGAGATGTTACTATTGATCACAAAACTCTAGTATGAAGAGTGACAACGGTAGCGAGTAGTATGAAAGACCGAAAATTTATAAGGAGGAATGCAGGTTGGATGGTTCAAACAACACAGGACTTTCACCCAGGAGACCAGGGTTCCTGTCCCCGTTCTTGTCCCGCGTGTCTCTTAAATGTACATTTTGTAACCCCACCCACCATCTTTTCCTAAACCAGTCCCGACCAAGTGGGTCTAAATATGACACCAAAGGGCTAGATGCGAGTTCCGAGAACATCAAATAGTGACGCTAAGAGTCCTGACCAAGCGCTTCTAAATATGACGCTAAAGGAGACTTTTTGCGTCAACAACAAAGGCCAAAGGCACCTGACCAAGCGTCACTTTTTGACGCAATGGGAGTGACCAACCCGTTCTCACTCCGAACTCGTAAAATACGGTCGTTTGGGTAGTGGCTGTCGGCGTCAGATACGACGCAAAAAGCGCCCTGCGTGTAGAACGCACCGGGGAGAGCAGCAGCTACACGGTGCTTGAAGATGACGTAGCACTAAGCGCGACTACGGTAGCGAGTAGTATGAAAACCCAGAAATCCACATAGGGAGGTTGGTTGGGGTGGTGGATGAGTCAAACAACACGTGTCACGTTTCCTAAACCCAACTGTCCCAGTCTTTTTTTCCTAAACCCAACCGTCCTTTCTTCTTTTCCTAAACCCAACCGTCCTGTTCTTGTCCCACGTGTCATGGAAACGTAAGCCCACCCACAACCTTTTCCTAAACCTAACTGCATCAAAAGTGACGCCAATAGTCCCAACCAAGCGCATTTAGATAAAGCGCGTTTAGACAAAGCGTGTTTAGATCTGACGCTAAAGGAGACTTTTAGCGTCAATAACAACGCCAAAGGCAACAACCAAGCGTCTGTATTTTTCGCGATCGGTGTGAGAATGTGTTGGAGTGACAATTGTGTCGCAGATACTGAGAAAGAAAATCCCCTGCGGCCATCTCCAATGCACATCTCACTCCTTTCCCTCTGAAAAAGGCAGCAGGCCTCACAGAAGAGACCACAATCAGCCAACCTTTCACCTGTTTCTTTTTTAACCATTGTTGTCAGTGATTTTAGTTTGTGATGACACAGAACTTTGTGTGACGGCAGTATTTTCTCCCTCTGCGGGCTCTGAGGTGCCGCCATTTTCTTTTTTCTGTGCTTCCGGGTTGTGTACTCGCTGGGTTCTGATCAAAAAAGCTGTCCCGTTTTTTTTTTTCTCACCTAGGATGCACTGCGAGGAATCACACGAATCATCAGTTGCACAGTAGTTGCATTCTCACAAGGGAACAACAGTCACATTCATGCATGACTAAACGACAACCAAACGATGTGAAGAGGGCGAACATCTATTAAAAAGGGCATTGTTGCAACTAACGTTTCATTCACAGACACTTTATGAACTGTGAAGGTCGTCTTTGTCCCCAATCTCTGTGAATTTCTGATCATAGTGCTTGCATGCATAAATTCTTTCAGAAAGGTCAAAAGTCTGCTGATCCTGGAGCAGTTTCATAAAACCAGACACTTTGTTGGATTACTAAGAATTCATTCATTTCAAATTTTTCAAAACAAATCTAGTTGCAGTCTTACAATGTGTGACCCTGCAAGGTCCCCAGTTTTTACATATTATGATGTGAGATGATTGTCTTTAGATGTGAGATGTTGTCAGACTTTATTCTTTTCAAAGTTTGTTTAAAGTCTTCTAGTGTCTGGTGGTAGGCATTACTCGTGGCAGTGTAGAGCTGTAGGCACCAGCGCAAATGAAAATTGTTACTTGATTCACTCAGCGTTCCCCTTTCCCTGAAATACACAGCAACCTCCCTGCTTTCTTTTTTCCTGATTAAAAATTAAAAAAAACATCTCTGTCACGATGAAACTAAATTTTGAACTGTAACCGTGACTGTTCTTCAGCGGGAAAAAACTCAGACTGAATGAGGACTGTAAACTTTTTAATTATAGGCTGATATTCAGGAAGCTTTGTTGCTCTGTTGGGCTGTAAAAACAAAACAAAAGATATAAAGGGAGAGAAAAGGAGTGGGTGAGAGTGTGCGGGTGAGAATGTGAGGCCGCCGGGAGCCGTAAGACTGATGATATCCACTGAGGCTTCCTGCCTTGTTGGGATGTAAACAGAGAGAGACAAAGGAGTCTTTTAATATCAACTGACATTAACATACGCCTCATATCAAAGCTGTGTACAGATATGATTGAGAGGGCATGCAGTTATGTCTGGCATTAAAATATGTCTCTAGGAAACATAATAAAATCTGATTCTCGTTCCCTCATAAACTGCAGCTTGTAACAGCACGTCTCTTTGCATCGTAAAAAATGTGTCCATTAAAACAGGCAGTAAATACACTGAACTTATTGCACAAATGTCATAACAATTGATTGTGTGAGCTTGCTAGTTGAATCACAACTTTATTTAGGATTATGGGTGGTTATACAGTAGCTACGTGGTTATTTTATCAAGACTTTATTAAGTCCAAACGTTGTTTGGTGAAGCAGCAATTACGACCCATATTTACGTTTACAGTGGCGGCGCCCTCTGGTGGCCGCAGTAATTATGACAGGAGCAAAGTTAAATAAATATATAATTTATATACAGTTTTTATAAAATATGAAATTAGAAGTAAACAGTGTTTTTTTTTTTTTTTACTATACAGAACAAACCTATATTTTCAAAGGGCGCGTCCACGCTGCGTTCAGGAGGCACCGCGGTTTGCAGCCATTCAAGTCAATGCTTGATATTCTACCAGCCGCGCCAGGTCCATTTTCTCGCGAGCCGTGGGGCGTTCAGACAGCCAGGCAGGAAGTAAAACAGCGAGGGCATCCAGTCGCCCCCACCCCCGCCACCCCCCCCCCCATATCTACAACACCACGGACGACGAGAGATTCGTCTTGGAGGTGGAAAAACATAATACGACCCCACGGATCATTCTTATGGGGGTCAGCCCTATGTTTCCACAGCCCAATGGTCACACAGCCTTATGTTCCCACATTTCTAAAATATTTCTTAAAATTAGGCCCCATGTTCCCACATTTCTAGGACATTCTCAAAATGAGGTCTTGTGTTCCTACATTTCCCTTCAATTTAAGCCCTATCCTCCCACAACATGTTTTAGGGTTAGGGCTAGGGTAAGGGGGATAAAATCTGATAAAAATGTATGAAAAAGGAAATGTGGGAACATAGGGCCTAATTTTCAGTGAAAAAAAAAAAATTCTTAGAAATGTGGGAATATAGGGCTGTGGGAACATAGGCAGTTAGGCACGCTCCCATTTTTATTAGGACGCCAGAAAAGAGATGGCATGGAGTTTAACTGAAGGCGTGGAAGGTAGATACTAGCTTAATAAACACGTGATTGTTCTGTAAAGTACTTTTAGAGACAATATAATCAATATTATGTAATATAAACACAGCACAGACATGCCCAGTGGGAAATTGGGGTTAGGGGGCTTTCACACCTGAAAGTCCGCACCAAGGTCCGAACCAAAGTTCATGTTTTGATAGTTTGGTTAGTTTTGATTTGGTTCCACATTGCAATTACGAGAGCGAACTAAAGAACTTTACATGACATACGTGCGTCCTGTCGTCATCATCTACGTGGGTTGCGTCTTCCTATACTTGACATTGATTAGTTTGTAAACTGACATGCGTCTGACGTCAGCGTGTTGACAATTCGGCGGGTAGCTTTGCTAGCACTCTTTAGCCTTAAAAAGAATGAATGAACATATCTAGCTCCTCATTAAAAGGACATTTGTCCTTTGCATTTGTCGATGCACCACTTTTTCTCTGTATACTGCTGCCGCAGTTCTGTTATCTTCAGGTGGCATTGTTCTCCCGACAAAAGAGGTAGGTGTGAAAGCCCTCTAAGTCACATTCTCCGTAAACGGTAACGTCGGATTTTAACACAAACCACAATCTTTTTCTAAACTTAAAGGAGAATTCCAGTCGATTTCAACACGTAGCTCTGTTGTTTGTATTTTGGAGTGCTGTCAGTAGCGAGAAAAATGAAAATAATCGGTGTTGCCTACAAGGGCTCAGTTATGCTCCTGAAACAGGGCAGGTTTTAAATGTGCTTTTAGCCTCTTAACATGTTCAAGATGTCATTACAAGTGCCTAGCCATGTGAACTGATTCCTTCCGAGTGAACACAGCGAATATGACTGCAGTAGATGTGAAAGAAATGCATACAAGTTGTGCTAATTCAGCCAGTGCACATACCATTAGTTCCAGTGTTCACACAAGTCGATTGTCGAACTCATACAATCCAATATTCCAAAACGTATTTTTTCCACCAAAAAACGATGGTCACTATGAACTATGTTATTGTTCTCGTTACTGACAGCACACCGTGACCACAAACAACAGAGCTACGTGTTGAAATCAAACCGTTGGGTCGTATTAGAGACAAGGAGTAAACAACCTATTGGAGGGCTTGTTGGTGCACCTCAGCAATGGGATACATGATCTCCCAGGGACACAAGTTGGTTCCACATTTTGAAAAATACACAATTTTGTCAGCCTGATTGTTGCCATGACTCATGTAGCTTCATGTTGCAACCAAAGCTGGCTGTGGGAGACTGTTGACTGGTTGACTGATTCTCTTGTTAGCAGAATAAACGGCTGATTGGGGCCAAAAGTGGCCATTCATGCCTCATTCACCACACTACACAATACAGAGTGCAGAACTGTTACAGCAGCTGTTGCCCTGACTTGTATGTGTTAAGCAGTGGAGGAATGTAACTAAGTACATTTACTCCAGTACTGTATTAGGTACAAATATTAAATACTTTAATTGAGTCTTTTCTTTTCATGCCACTTTCTACTTTTTACTCCACTACATTCATCTGACAGCTTTAGTTTCTAGTTACTTTACAAGTTTAGATTTTTGTACACAGAACACATGTAGTTTATAAAATATATTTTATTATAAATGAAACTAGCCAACAATATAACGGCCTACAAGTCCAGCTGAAATGATTAGACCATTAAACACACAACTGTTTGGATCCTTTACACTTTCTAAAATGGGAGGAATTTTCTGCATTTAGTACTTTAAGTATATTTTCCTGATGACATACTTTTACTTAAAGTGACTATATGTAACTTTTTAGTGTTTCTGTAACTCTGTCATTTTTTTATATAATGATCTTAAATGAGCTGTAACAGCAAACGAGATGAACAGTGAAAAGAACGGTATTTTTAGGTAGTTTTTATTAGTGCCGTTGCTCGGGTTACATTTTCGGATTTGCGGCAGGTAGACGGCGCTACAGTAACACATTCTGAAGGGTCACCATTTTTTTTGCAACACCAGAAAAGCCTGTGTTAGCGGATCCAGTTAGGGGAAAGGTAGCAGAAGTTTTATTTTTATAGGCTAGGCGTAGTTGTATTTTGATGATATTTCAGAAGTTATCTGCTGTAGGTATGGCTGATACTGGCGCAGGACCTTCACAGAAAAGAAGGAAATTAAATGAAGAACAAGGGAAAGTGACAACGGGTGAAAATGTCAACTTCGGTCGGGCTTTCACCAGATTCCAAACCCACCCTGAATTGGCCCGAAGGTATGTAATATGTTTATCTCATTCATAAAAAATTATTTTACGTTTTTTATTTCTTTTAAGTCCGTGTTTGTGTTGGCCTATTATTTTCTTTCCCCATGTCCCCCTGTACTTGTGCAAAGCGTCCGCGGGTTTCATATAATGCGCTATATTAATCTAAGGTATTACTACGTTGGTTGCTACAACAAACTCTTAATGCTTTGGTTGGTGACACAGTGATACCAGTTTAGCTCACGAGACATCCAAAGTAGGCTACGTTACTGTAAGCAACACTTGAAATGCAACATGCATCTGTAACGTATTCTTTTACTGGAAATTAATGGAAATGAATGGGTTTTCTCCGACCAAATCTTTACCGGTCCAATCAGCAAATGTGGCTGAGAACGATGATGTTGAGGTTGTGTGCTAGTTTGAGTTGTAGTTCCGTAATGGCGGCGGAGAAAGATGGGAGCGAAGCCATTCGGTTCGTTGTGGCAACGCTGCTGAATATCCAGAAGTTAAAGCCCGAGCAAGAACAATCTTTGCTGAGTTGTGTTGGTGGCCATGATGTTGTAGCCCTCCTCCCCACGGGGTTCGGGAACAGTTTGAGTTTCCAGCTCGCTACGTTAGTGGTGAAGGAGTTGGCTAAGGCTAACGCTAGCGATGCTAAGCCGACGTCACGACCAAACGTTAGCGATTGGTTATGGCAGATCCAGAGTGGCTCTGGGCAGATCCAATAGTTTTAAACTTCAACAGAGTACCCGCCTTCAAGAAAGTTAACACTTGTCAATGGAGAGTGGCCAGACTCTCTGTACAAATGAAATGTACCAGAGTCTGGTAGGACCAGGCTACATCGCGACATCCCGGTAACACTAACTCAATTATCTACAGTGGGCAATAAAGCACTGTAAAGAAAAGAGCTTTATGACAGCAGGTGTGGTAAAAAAACTAGCGCTTTTGTCCAAAGCGGCCGCTAGAATAAACACAAACTGGAAGTTACATATAGCCACTTTAAGTAACATTTTCAATGCAGGACTTGTAACAGAGTAGTTTAACAGTGTGGTATTAGTACTTTTACTTAAGTAAAGGATCTTAATATTTCTTCCACCACAGGTGTTACGTTATGTCCTTCTTTGCTCCATTTTCCAGACAGGACAGCCTTAATCATTTGATGCCAGATTATTAAAACACGTTTCTGATCATTGACAACCTCGATGTTTCCCGCACCTGTGACGAGCAAAGACAAAGTAAAGCTTGTAGATCGTATTCATCACCAGTGTACTTAAATGTTGCCAACATGAGCTGTATCAGTTCTGAGTTGTGGGTGGAAAAAAAAACATTGAATGTGCTTTTTAAAAATAAAAATAAAACATTCATTCTGCTATTAGACTGTCAGCCAACAAGGCACCAAGAAAGTGAGCCATTGATCATCAGTTCTCTACAAGGATGATCAAAGCTTTCAAAGTCTCTGTGAACAGTCGGCTCAGGAGCAATACAAATAGATCGCTTCACTTTTATCACCTTGATGCAGAATTCATTTTGCTGCCACATCGGATTAAAGAAAAAGTTCAGAAAAACACTGCCCAGTAATATTGGTTGATAGGTATTACATATTGAGCTTAAGGGTGTTTTCACACCTGTAGTTTGTTTGCTTTGGTCCGAATCAGTTGGTGAGTTAGTAAACTTGGAGCGATTTGCCCTCGGTCGGTTTGGTTTCACACCTGGAAAAATCCAAGCATACCAAAGTGCGTCATTACAAATCAGGCAAGAACGTCCAGCCCTCTTATTGGTCGGATGTGTCTGGGGGCGGGAGCAAGAAAGAAAATACAGGAAGAAGGTCCTGTGTTCTGGTCTAGTGGTCAAACCAGCTCATTTCATTACAATTATCAGACATTGTTTCGCAAGAGACGTTACTACGTCTGCTCTGGTCACCGAGACTTCACTCTGCTCTGCCGGCGTCTGCCTCCAACTTTAGCGGCAGCTGGTTTGACCACGGAGATACGAGTGACGGACAGCAAGCTTGACTGCAGTCTATTTTTTGTGATAGAAACACTGCAAGCTGCTACAGTTTGCTGCTCTGCTGCATCACAGATTGCTGAGCACACCTGACTACAGGAGACATTAGCTCAGACTTGCAGAGTTTGTATAGTTGGTGCGGTTCGAGTACGGATCACGTTTGATTGCCACGTTCTCACCTGCCCAAATGAACCGCACCAGCGGGGCAAACGAACTCTAGTTCGATTCAACCGAACTAAAGGCTGTCGATGTGAAAACGCCCTAAAAGATCATCTTAAGTTCTTTGTTGTTCCTCTAAAATGTCTTAAAAGCAAAACCACAAACAACTATCCGATTATGATTAACAAAGACAAACCAAGTCTTCTCAAATGTCAGTTTCTCTTCCAGTAATTGTGCATTGTGTTTGTTTTGTTTTTTTCACACAACCATTCACGGAAGATGAATTATTACTTACATTATATGCCGGCAGTACCTGTGGTCACCTGGTTCTTTTAAAACCGGGCAAAAGTAGAAACCCAGAAACCATGCTAATGGAGTTCAGAGAACAGGAGACATAAAGCCAGTTTAATGGAGCAATTTTCCTTGAAAAGAAAAGATTTTCTCTGTCCTCTTTTTGTTAGATATCACTGAAAAGAGCCCTTTTCTCTTATGAATAGCACTTCTTTTCTTTCTTTCCTGAAAAGCTGACAGAGCTATTACTGTGACTGTGATTACTGTGGCTTTTCTGATATAAAATGTATTGTTTCATTGTACCAGTTCTTTAATATTTAGTGCAGTGAATCTCTTAATGTTTATTCTTCATGTTAAAGCTCTTAACGTCTTGTCACACTGTAGAAGAAAAAGCATCTGATTGACTTTTCTATATGACCAGGGTGCGATTTGCCCGGGAGATGCGTTGGATTTCCCCCTTTCTGGTCTACATATCCCTGTCTCCGCTGAATTATTTTAATCTCCGGTGGAAAGAAAATGTATCCCCCCCGCAAGTGATCATCTAACTAAGTAAAGCTCTGTAACATGAGTCTATACTGCCATAGAACGATAAAATCTGAGCAGCCGTTGCTGGTTGTATTTAGCTGCTACAGCTATCAGCGCCAGTTGTTTAGCCGCCAACAGGTGACTGCGAGCCGGCTACAGACACCGCCAGATGGGGGTCCTTTCAGGGGCCGTGATGACAGTTAAGTTTAGGCACCAAAACGACTCGTTAAGTTTAAGAGAAAGATCGTTGTTTGGAATAAAAAACTCCTGAGTAAACCAGTATTTTGTTTTCGTCGCGAAGTCAACTCCACTCTCCGGCTTGAATGCATTTTATTTTATGTTGACACCATGTTGTGCTATTTTATTTTGAGAGATGATAAGATGATAAATAAGTGTTTTGGCATGGTGGCAGAGTAGCTTTATATCCATGGTGTTGAAAGGGGAATTTCATTCTTGCATGATTTGTTGTGCATGATCAAAAAACATCCCCACCCCCCCTCTTTTTTTTCACAAAATGCACCCTGTATATAACATTGGATTCCACATTATTATACCTGAATCAAAACACACAGACAAACTTAGTGTGTCATGGATCGTGTGTATTTGTGCTTCAACGTAATATCTAAGTTTCCAACAAGTCGTTTCATATATACAACCACATAGGTCGTTTATTCCAACCCTCTAATGCGACCCACAGGAGTGTTTCCTTAATTAGGGCCCCTAGCGGTGGCAGCATCTCATAGGCTACCTAAATGAACTGTCGCAGTTATAAACACGTGGTTAACGTTGTGAAACGATTGCAGTTAGGCTTACAACAGCAGTCCAGAAAGCTGTACATTATACAGCCTTTAATCAAACACTTCGCTGTCCTTACACTCACTGCAGCCAGGCAGCATATCAAATTGTAAAAGTTCAATCACATTGAACCTGAATACAGCGATGAGGCGGGTTCAATTTGTGATCAGAAGCAAAAACGTCTTCTCCGTAGAAATGAGGTCTGTGTGGGCACCCAGATTGTGACTGTTTTGATTTGATTCATTTACAGTACAGATCTACAAAGACATGCCTATCGAAGTGATAACACGTCAAAGTGAGAACATTTATTTTCAACACGGGC
The DNA here is from genome assembly GCF_031162955.1 of Sander vitreus. Taxonomy (NCBI): domain Eukaryota; kingdom Metazoa; phylum Chordata; class Actinopteri; order Perciformes; family Percidae; genus Sander; species Sander vitreus. Next base: position 2,781,573 of record NC_135867.1, read on the forward strand.
CCAAGTTGTTAAGAATTAAAAATTGTGGTTACATAACAGCCGCTTCTTAGCCTTGGTGCACCTGTTGAGGTTGGATAAGATGCACTCAGAGAGCGCTCAGTCCACTTTCAACCTGAGCAGAGGCCTAATTAACCAGACTAGCTGAAGACACCTGTGAGTGTGTGTAAGGATAGGGTCCATAGTCAGAGATTAGTGTTCCTATTTTTGCATTTTAATTCCTATTTCAGTTGTAAATAAATTGCCTATTTTTGTGTCCCTGATAGTGTGCGAGTGCACCTGCGAGTGTGCATTCATGTTTAATGTCTGAGTTTACTTGCCCATCAGTGTGTATCTCAAAGTGTGTTTGTGTGTGAATGCACCGAGTGTGTTGTCAGCGCCTCAAACTGACAGCTGAACTATCCACCCAGCTTTAATTGAGTTCACACATGCATTAGGATCGCTCTGCGGACAGAAAAAAGGAAAGACGAAAAAAAAATAAGAAAACACCCTTCACGCCAGCACGCCTTAATTTGTTTCACTGTGTCGCCTTCTGACACTGCGAAGATTGAGGCGGAACATTAGCTAGAGATTACGTCAAATTTAGAAAAGTTGTTTTGCCCATGTCGAGCGCTCGGACTGACAGACGAGGACGAGCTGTTTTAGTGTTTATCAGCCGCTGTCGTGAAGCTCTGGAGGGGCAATAATACAGATGGCCATGTTTCTGTTGGAGGGAAGAATCTTCTGGAACATAGTGGGCAGAGACTGAGGGGGGAGGAAAAGAGACCATCTGCTGCTGGAATGGGATGGATGGATGGATGCCATGGATGAATGGATGGATGCCATGGCTGGATGGATGCCATGGGTGGATGGATGCCATGGATGGATGGATGGATGCCATGGGTGGATGGATGCCATGGATTGGTTGGATGGATGGATGCCATGGATTGGTTGGATAGATGGATGGATGGATGCTATGGATGGATGCAATGGATGGATGGATGCCATGGATTGGTTGGATGGATGGATGCCATGGATTGGTTGGATAGATGGATGGATGCCATGGATTGGTTGGATAGATGGATGGATGGATGGATGCCATGGATGGATGGATGCTATGGATGGATGCAATGGATGGATGGATGGATGCTATGGATTGGTTGGATAGATAGATGGATGGATGGATGGATGGATGCCATGGATGGATGGATGCTATGGATGGATGCAATGGATGGATGGATGGATGCTATGGATTGATGGATGCCATGGATTGGTTGGATATATGGATGGATGGATGGATGAATGGATGAATGCCATGGATGGATGCTATGGATGGATGGATGGATGCCATGGATTGGTTGGATAGATGGATGGATGGATGGATGGATGCTATGGATGGATGCCATGGATTGGTTGGATGGATGGATGCCATAGATTGGTTGGATGGATGCCATGGAGTGGTTGGATAGATGGATGGATGGATGCCATCGATGGATGGATGCTATGGATTGGTTGGATAGATGGATGGATGGATGCTATGGATGGATGCAATGGATGGATGGATGGATGGATGCTATGGATGGATGGATGCCATGGATTGGTTGGATATATGGATGGATGGATGGATGGATGAATGGATGAATGCCATGGATGGATTCCATGGGTTGGTTGGATGGATGGATGCCATGGATGGATTGACCGGACAAGATTATTAATACTGTAAGGGCGGCTTATATATGTATTTGTGTCAAAATAATAATAATAATAATAATAATAATAATAATAATAATAATAATAATCTTTATTTGTATAGCACCTTTCATACACAGAGTGCAGCTCAAAGTGCTTTACATTTGGAACATTTAACACAATAATAGAGAATAAAATAAAAATAAAAATAATACAACTCGAGGCTAGCGCATCATGTTGTTGGAGAAAAGTCAATCAATAAATTTGCCAAAAATAAACCCAACTCACAATATTCTTCAATCAAACACATGAACACATCTAGAAATAAATTAAAATATAAATGGACACAGTCATACGTCCATTAACAATTCCATCTATTGCTGCATATAGTTAGTAACATTCAGTTACACAACACAAGATAAAAAAAATAAATAAAAAAAATAAAGTTGGCTAAAAGCTCTCATATATAGGTATGTTTTTAGGTATTTTTTTTAAAAATATTCACTGAGCTCGCTTGTCTGATGTACAAAAGCAGGGTGTTCCATAGCTTTGGTGCATAGTGGATAAAAGCAGCTTCTCCACTCAGCTTGTGGAGCACTTTGGGTATAATTAAAAGATTTGCACTGGAAGATCTAAGTTTCCTTTGTGGTTGATAATATGCTAAAATCTCAGACAAATATGAAGGTGCTATGCCATTCAGAGCTTTATAAGTGATTAACATAACCTTAAAGCTAACACAGGGGTGATGTGCTCTCTTTTCTTGGTCTTAGTTAAAAGTCTAGCAGCAGAGTTCTGTATAAGTTCCAATTTCTTTATATGTTTTTTGGGAGACCAGTAAAAAGTGCATTGCAGTAGTATAACCTACTAGTGATAAAGGCATGTATTAATTTTTTTTAGAGATGCACCGATTACAATTTCCTAGGCCGATTCCGATTTTCTTTGAGTTAGGCCAGCCGATACCGATTTCAGCCGATTACGATTAAATTTATCTAACCACTTTACAGCACACACAAATATTTCTTTTCTATCTTTTCTTTAATAGAACATTTTGCACAGAACATAGAACATTTTTGAACAGATAATGGATCATTATAAAAATAGAACTATATAAATTACTCCTTGTTATCTTCTGCACACACGCTGAAGAATTTCCAAACAGCTGACATGTTGCAGGTTAATTCACGAGGTTCCCTACATGTGCGAGAATAATGCGGACACACGCTTCACACCGCGAGCGGGTACGCGCGACACACGGCGGAAAAGTTGAAAGGAAAAAGAGACAGTGCTATCGCGTCCGTGTGTGCGTGCGTCCTTGAGAACTGTAACACGTATAACTTATGTTGTCAGTTAATTGTAGCATTGACCGGCATGAAATCGGCATATGTCAGACTGACCTGCCGGTCGACGGTCATGGCCGAGCACATGAAAACCGGCCAATTCCGGTCACCGGCCGGTCTATCGGTGCATCTCTATTTTTTGCATCTTGTTGAGTTAAAAAGGGCCGTACTTTGGTAATGTTTCTCAGGTGAAAATATGCTGTCTGAGTAACTTTACTGATATGGGGCTTGAAGCTTAACTCCGTATCTAAGATGACACCTAGGCTTGTTACTTTTGGTTTGACCTTTGGCGCCAGGTTCCCAAGATTACTAAGAACAGTTTCTCGTTTTGATTTTGGTCCAACCAAAAGTTGTTTTGTCATCATTCAGCTTTAAAAAATTGTCGCTCGTCCACTGATTAATGGATGTTAAGCATGTGATAAGGGAGCAAAGGCCATCTGGGTTATTTGGTTCCACAGAAATATATAATTGGGTATCATCTGCATAGCTGTGGAAGTTTACATTTTGCTGACTTATTATGTTTCCTAACGGAAGCATGTACAGGGAAAAGAGCAGTGGGCCAAGACAGCTCCCCTGGGCCACACCGAAAGGCAAGTCATGCTTTACAGACACATGATCTTCTAGAATAACATAAAAATCTCTGCCGGTAATGTAGGTATGATACGATACGATACAACTTTATTGTCAGCCAAGGCTGAAATTCTTTGTGCATCCCTGGGTAGCTCGTATAGAAAAAAGAGGACATACACATACATACAAACATACATGAGATTAATAACAACAAACAGACATACAAGAAACATTACCTCAAATGACATAAACTTCCAAGTAGGAAAAACAAAGAAAACATGTATAACAACAGAAAATGACATTAACATACACACAGACAATGTCTTGGAGACATATATCCCTGACATCCCAAGTATTGCACTGGATTTAATGTAGCTGGTTTAACAATAGGATAGATTGATGTTTTTTTTCTTTTTTTTCTAGTTTTTAAGTCTGATGCAATTAAAAGAATGAACTCTAAAGCGTCTGTTTGAAGGCAGAAGCTGATATTCACTGTGCAAGACATGTGAAGAGTTGTTATATTTCTGGCCAGTCTAAGCATACTATTATTATGAGCCTCCTGAAAGGAGTGTGCTACAGGTAGTCCTATAATCTTTGAGCAAATTTTAATCTGATTGAATAGCTTTGTTTTATTTTTAACTGATAGGCTACTTAGCCAAGCAGTACTACAGTAGAGCATGATACTCTGAATTACTGAACCAACTGAAACCAGTTTAGTACATTATCAGAGAGACCCACCCACTTCGAAAGGCAGTGAATTAGAATGGTATGATCAATGGTGTCGAATGCCGCACTCAAATCCAGAAGAATAAGGATTGAGACCTTGTTTAAGTCAGTAGCAAGTCTGAGATCATTGACTATTTTTACTAGGGCCATTTCTGTGCTGTGATTTGATCTAAACCCAGATTGGAATTTTTCAAGAATACTGTTTTCATTGAGGAAGGTACTAAAAAATCTTTATTTTGGGGGGATGCTTTTGTGTGTACTGTCAAATGTATTACCTATATTGCCAATAGCCTCCCTTATAGAGATTGTTGTTTGTTTTTAAAGAAGTCTGCAAATTCTTTGCATCTTAAAGAAGATGCCTGACTTAATGTGTCACATGGTGTTTGATGTAGTAGCCTATCAATGGTGGAGAACAACATCCTGTAGTTTTCACTATTTTCAGCAATTACCTTAGAGAAGTAGATCCTTCTCTCACTCCGAACAGCTCTATTATCAGTTGCTATTTTTTCTTTTAAAATGGCACGGTGAACTTGTAACTTAGTTTTTCTCCATGTTCTTTCAGCTTTCCTACAGGATCTTTTTAGGTCATGGATATTTTCGTTCATCCAAGAAGTCAGTTTGCTACAGGGCCTTTTTTTGTCTTTAAAGGAGCCACTCTATCAAGCAGGACACCTAGTTCACTATTGAAGGCCTCTACCATTTGGTCAATAGAATGATTTAAAATATCTGAATTTATGGAGTCTGCAAGAGCTATGAACTGCTGCTCTGCTCTAGTGTCCAGGAACCGTGATTTAATTGTAGTTTCGGGATGAATTTTTAAGGCATTTAATATAACATTAAAAGATACACAATAATGATCAGACATATTTATATCGCTTATCAATAAGTCAGTGACTTCTATCCCTCTAGAAATGACTAGGTCGAGGGTGTTGCCAAGGTTGTGGGTACACCCCGTAGCATGCTGCTTTAGCTCCAAACTGTCCAATATATTAAGGAGCTTACTGGTTTTAGCATCAGTCGCCTTATTGATATGAATATTGAAATCATCATTTACAATTATCCGATCATAGCTAGTGATGATGAGCGACATAAGTTCAGAAAACTGGTCGAGGAAGCCAGTCCATAGCTTAGGAGGGCGGTATAAGGTCAGTAAGAGTATATTTGGGTCAGCCCTCAGAGAAAGAAGAGAAATCGCCAAGATTGACTCTAGTGCACTTATATTTATTTGAGAAGATGGTGGCAATTCCACCCCCTCGTTTACCCTGTCTAATAGAGTGAAAGAAATTTAGAATTTGGGGGACAGGTTTCAACAAGAACAGCTGTGCCGTCCGTAGTCAGCCAGGTTTCAACAAGAAACAGAAATTCCAATTGTCTTTCACTGATAAAATCATTGATTGCAAAAGTTGTAGTAGTGAGAGTGCCTATATTTAGTAGACCCATGCTAGCTGAAAGTGCATCTGGCTTTAAAGGAACATGCTGAGGTATGGAAAGAATATTAGTTAGGTCTCTAATTTTAAAATTGCCTTTTCTTTTCACTATATGCTGGGCAGAAATCAACGTTGGAATAGAACCATAAGCGTGTGTTATGTTATTACATGAAGCAGCTTGACCTATGGCAGCAGCAGTACTATATATTACCCTGTGGAAAACATTCTCAGATCCATCCACATGTACAGTGCCATTTGAAATAATACCTGGGGGGGATGAATCTGTGATTGGTTGATTAGTATCAGTAGTGCATTTTATGTAGAGAAGATTGTTTTTATTAACCCTATTAACTGTGTAATGAGGACAGAAGGCCCTATCTGTGACAACAGTCTGAATGGGGAGATGGACCAGTGGTGGTGTTGATGGTAAGGGAGGACAGTAGGGGGAGCTAGTGCTGCAAAAAGTGTCCTGAGCTGATGCCAGAGAGGTAGAAAGGGATTCCAGGGTATGTGTGTGTGTTGTAAATAGTCAGTCGCGTGGTGAGGACTGCACAGCACGCTGGACGTTAGCGGCTAGCACCTGCGAGCCCAGCCTGTTAGGGTGAAGGCCATCTCTCATAAAGAGAGAATATCGATCCCAAAAAAGACTAAAATTGTCAACGAAACCAACATTGTGTGCCCCACATGCAGACTGAAGCCAGTTGTAAAGGCTAAAGACTGCTGAAGCGACCGGCACCGCAGCCCAGTGTGGGAATGGGACCTGAGAAAAAAACTGATTTGCCACATTGTTTTAAAAGCTTAAAAAGTTGGCTAAAATCTTTTTTGATCAGCTCCGACTGTTGGTGGACTGTATCGTTGGTTCCCACATGGACAATGATCCTTTTTATGGAAGTCGGGAGTGAAGGTAATAGATCCCGGAGTTTTTCCCAGATGACAGTGACCGTAGCACCAGGGAGACAGTGTGTAGCTGCATTAAAAAAGCGTACACTCCTGACAATGGAATCACCGACGATCAACGTAGTAGGGGAGAAGAGCGGATGGAGACTGGGTGCTAACAGCACCGTGGGTGGACCGAACAGGTAGTTGTAGTGGTGGAAAACGGGGCTGGGGCCTTGTTGGAGGGTGTCCAGCAGCAGACTCGGGACGAGGGAGGCCACCGGATCTTCTGGCAGCATCCCTTATGAGCTGCCGGCGAGCGGAGGAAACCCCTCGCCGTTTCCGTTGGAGGTCAATCAAGGCATCCCTCTGGTCATCAGCTACGGTGGGAGCCAGAGCCAGGTGGTCACCTGCCGTTTGCCTGTCCGCCTGAAGCGGGGCCGGAGCCTGCAGGGGGGCTGAAACCTGGAGGGGAGCCTGAAATGGGGCGCTGTCGGCTAGGTGGCAATGCCCCGCTCGCACCCGCCGTTTGCCTTGGACGAGCACGGATCTGCACCACGGACCACGGCGACTGCGGTGTAGAGCAGGCCGGCTGAGGACAGGTGGAGGGATCCCAATGGATCGTGTCCTGCAGAGTTGTTGTGAGAGACGCCAGCTGCCTGGATTGCCCGGCAGCTACGTCCATGAAGTTGGACAGGAGAGCCTCTTTATGCCGCAGCTGGATTTCATTTTTAAGGTAGATGATCTTCTTTGCAGCTTGGAACTTGTTTTGGTATGAAATGAGGGACATCCAGCGGAATTTCCGGCGGTACCTGAACAGTCCCGGAAATTAAACAGTGTTGATATAGACTAAAAAGTGAGTGAGTGAATGGGTGAGTTTTAGTAACGTATTAGTTACTGTTTATTGTGTTCAACATTGTTATTGGAACTTTCATGCCAATGAAGGCCCTTTGATTTTGAGTTTGAATTTGCGTGAGTAAATGAGAGAGGGAACAAATGGTTAATTGAACACAACCTATATAAGCTTTGTGTGATCTGTTATGTCAGAAATCAGAATCAGAATCAGAAAAGCTGATGTCAGAAATGAAGTTGAAACTACATGACACCTGTGAGTGTGCCATCATACATTTGAACTGTAACCACGGATGACTTCTGGAAAAGCATCGTTCTTCAAGTTCTTGTTGACTTCCTCTGCAGAAATATAGTTTCTAATTCTAATGTTGGTCCCTTTCAGCCCTCGTGTGGACAACAGATTATCTGGATCACAGCAGATTCACAGATGGGATCTTCTCTCTGTGCAGTGTTGGAGGAGGATGGATGTGCTTTGGAAGGTGGATTGTTTGTCCCGGTAGGATACGCAGTGAAAGAAATTCCCAATTACACTGTGAGTTGCAACGCTGACTGAATAGTCTTTGAAAAAAACAATCATCTCACACAGCCACAACCAAACATAATTTAATTCCATCTCTCTTGGGGATCTCACTCCAGCCTCCATGGACTTTCTACAAGCTGCATTCATTCTCCTCTCACACCTTCCTTGCTGTTCACAATAATTACAAATACACACATAACATCATTTTCTCCCAGCAGCCGACGTGCCTTAAAGCGGCAGAATCAATTCTAAAGCAGGACACAAACTTAAGTGTTTATAGTATTACATTTTTCTCATTTAATATTTTGGACCGCAGCAGCTTCTTTATCAGCTGCATTTGGTGGAAGCAGAAAGTGAATGTGTCTTTCAATTTTCTGTATGATTAATGTACTGTAGTTAAAAAATTAAAAAACTTTTGATTTTTTTCTGTTGAAGCGGAATTTATATATATATATATAAAAAAAGTGCTTCCTTTATTGTGCACAAATAAGATATCCAAATAAAATGGTTACTGTTCCTGGTCTGGTATGGTTGAACCTTACAATCACAATGCAGCCACTGACACAAGGCCATACACATCCTGTTCCAAATATGGTGATCAATCATTCTTCATTGTTTTTTGTTTTATTTAGGCACCCAAAAAGGCCAAATGGAGACTCCAAAAACGACACTTTAGTAATAATAATATTAATAAAAATCAATAAAACGACATAAAATGACACCCAAATGTCTGTACATAGGGGGTGCGGCTCATGTCGTGACCAGCAGCAGGTGTGCTTGTGTCTGAGTGTTTTCTGTGTTAAGAGTTGCTCTTCGTCATTGTTTTTTGCCGCATATTTTCCAGACTTTCTATGTCTGTTTATGTAAGCAGTCATGGATATATTTTACGTAGTGGTACTCTGGATGTTATGGATCTACTACGCGCAGAGTCTCCAACCTCAACCACGCCACCCACTAAAGGCAATATTCTCGGGAGTTTCTGATGAAATGGGACGATCCAAACCGAGTGGACATGCATATGGATCCGCCCCTTATTCAAGATGTAAATGCGGAGATCACTAAGCACAAGTCTCATGGATGGGATGGTAAAAACTACGCTAAAATGAGGAGACGAGGGAAAAGAGGAGGCGTCCGTATGAGATTGAAACGTCAGAAACTGCGGCGCATCCCGCTCCCCTCTATCATCCTTGCAAATGTTCAGTCACTCAGGAACAAGACTGACGAGTTGCAGGCAAACACTAATTATTTACACGAGTATAGAAATGCTTGCATTATGGCCTTTAGTGAGACATGGCTCACGGCTACAGACTCGGACCCGGAAATGACAATCAGCGGCTTTGGAGCACCTGTCAGGCTGGACAGGGATGTGAATGCCATGGGAAAATCCCAAGGAGGCGGAGTCTGTAATGTTATAATCAAGGAGTCCATATGCACATCTGACATCGAACTATTGTCTGTCTCTGTCTGTCCATTTTATCTCCGTAGAGAATTTCCCCAGTTGTTTGTGACAGTTGTGTATATACACCCAAAAGCAAACGCTCAAATTGCTGCTGACACTGTTTACAGAGTGACACAAAGACTCCAGTCCCTCTCCCCTGATGCCCCGTGCTTGGTAATGAGGGATTTTAATAACTGTAAATTGAGCAAATCCCTAAATCTTTACCAGTACGTCACCTGCCCAACTAGAAAAAATAAGATTCTGGACTTGTGTTACGGTTCTATAAAAGGAGCATATAAAGCTTATTCGAGACCCCCATTAGGTTCGTCTGACCACAGCACCATCTATCTCACCTCTGTGTACAAGCCAATGCTCAAGAGGGAGAAGGTGAAGACAAAAGAAGTCAAGGTCTGGAATGAAGATGCTGTTTCTAAATTACAGGGATGTTTTGATTGTACTGATTGGACTGTGTTTGAGGACTCTGCCAAAGATATTGATGAACTAACTGACACTGTATGCAGTTATATTACCTTCTGTGAGGATACTGTTATTCCTAAAAAAAGTATGTTAAGGTGTACCCGAATAACAAGCCATGGGTCACTAAATCTCTGAAAAATGCATTAAACAGAAAACTAAAGGCCTTTCTTAAAGGTGATGAGCAAGGAGAGAGGTCAGACTGCAAATTAAGAGGGCCAAGTTACAATATAAAAATAAGCTAGAGGAAAATTTAAGCAGCAACAATGATGCTATGATAGCAACAAAGATTTAGCTGAAGCTCTTAACTCCTTCTATTTAAGATTTGATACTCATGACTTCACAGAGCAACTTAGAGAAACATGCAAAGAGTCTTCCTCTTCCACAAAGCTAAGCCAGATGTTTGATGCAGAGTTTCAGAGAGTTAAGACAAATAAGAGCATGGGGCCTGATTCTATTACAGGAAGATTGCTTAAGCATTGTTCAGAACAGATGTGAGGTGTTCTGTAATATATTTAGGATATCTCTGGAGCAGCGAAGGATCCCAAAGTTATGGAAGGAGTCCATTGTTGTTCCGGTGGCTAAAAGCGGAACCCCTAAGGTGCTAAATGACCTCAGACCAGTGGCATTGACTTCACTGGTCATGAAGTCATTTGAAAGGCTGGTCAAAAGGGAACTGATAACTATGGTGGAGGGGGCTCTAGACCCCATGCAGTTTGCATATAGGGCAGGGATGGGGGTAGAAGATGCCTCAATCACTTTACTTAACTTCCTGTATAAGCACCTGGAAGGTCCTGGCACTCATGCCAGATTTTTCATCAGCTTTTAATACTATCCAACCACATATTTTAGCTCGGAAACTGCGTACCTATTTTAATCTTGATGTACATTTTGTCGGCTGGATTGTAGATTTTTTAACATGTAGATCTCAGAGGGTTAGGGTTAATGGCTTTCTGTCAGAACAGCGCTCCTCTTCCACTGGCTCTCCTCAGGGCTGTGTCCTGTCCCCATTGTTGTACATTCTTTACACCAATGACTGTAGAAGCCAGCATGGGGACAGGCACATTTAGAAGTTTGCTGATGACACAGTCATCATTAGCCTGCTCCGTAAAGATGAATCTGAGCATGGGCCAGTGGTGGATGAGTTTGTCCAGTGGTGTGAAGAGGCCTTTCTCCAATTAAACGCCACAAAAACCAAGGATATGGTCATTGATTTTAGGAAAGTATCCCTCCCACCATCTAAGACTTTCATTAAGGGAACTGAAACTGAGTTTGTTGAACAGTATAAGTATCTGGGAACCGTCATAGATAAAAACCTGAAGTTTTATGTGAATTGTGATGCAGTCTGTAAGAAGGGACAGCAACGTTTGTACTTCCTTAGGAAGTTAAACACTTTTAATGTAGATAGGAAAATGATGTCCTTATTTTATAAGTCTTTTATTGAATCAGTTCTTATGTTTGCCATGATTGCTTGGTACGGTAACCTGAATATCAGGGACAAAACCCACCTCAGCCATGTTGTAAAGGTGGCTGGTAAGGTGATAGGTTTCCCACAGTCCCCCTTGATGGTTATCTTTGACCAGCAAGTACTCCGCAAGGCCCGGTCTATATTAGACTGCACAAACCACCCCCTTCACTCTGAGTTTGTAATACTCCCCTCAGGTCGCAGATTTAGAGTACCTCGGTTCAAGACCAATAGGGGTAAAAACTCCTTTGTCCCATGTGCAATAAATCAGCTTAATTTGCACATGTAATGTAGTACTTTGTTTTGTTTTTAGAGATTGCTCCAGTGGTGATAACTTGTGTTGTGTGTATTACATACAGGAAACCTTTGTTGTACTTATGTCTTGGATTGTTGCCTCTATCTGTATGTTGCTTGAATGTGTTTGTTCCTTTTTATCTTTCACTCCTGACTGCATTTCAAGTTTCCCATTTGGGATAATAAAGTAAACTGAACTGAACCAAACTAAAATGTATGAGACTTGACGCATTGCTATTGCCAAGGAACTGCCAATAACACACACACACGCACGCACACACACACACACACACACACACACACACACACACACACACAGAGCAGAGCAGAGCTGCCCAGAGAGCAGTTAGAAGATGTGTAATCAAGACAGAGGTTGGCTTAACAGCTCAATTAGCAGCCGTAATTAAACGCTCAAAGACAGATAGCATGGATCTCTGTCTTTCTCTATCTTACACACACTGAAAAAGATTGAGCCGTTGCACGCGGGGGCTCGTGAAGACCAGTAGAAATAATGTACAGACAGTATTTCTGCGCACACACACGCTGACAAAACCACCCTCTTTCATGTATTCAGTAATGACAGAATACAGGGAAAAGCTTCTCAGGCATGTAATTATGAATCACAAGCACCAACAAAACTTGACTACATCAGCTTATATAGTGCTGCTGCCGGGAGAATACTTCCTGTCTTCAGTTCTGACGCTCACAGAGACCTGAAACACATTTTATACCCCGTCTCAGCATCAGTGCGAGGAGAGGGAGGGAGTGTGTTTGATTCTCAGTGGCTCTGCTGCTTGTTTAGTGAGTGGAAGGTAGTGATGAGTCTAACCACTGAGGAGACATTTAAGTCAGAATCAGAATCAGTTTTATTGGCCAAGTATACTTACATACACAGGGAATTTGACTTTGGTAGGTGTTAACTCTCTATACATTCAACAAATAGACATGTGGTAGTAGTAGACAAATAGTAATATACAGTCCTTCCAGAAAAATTAGTTTTTTTGTGATTGTTGCGCGCGAAAATCCTTGATTATGCGGCACGTTTTCTTAAAAAATGCGATGGAATATGCGGGATATTTATGCAATTTTATGCGATGAAATTGCATCGTGGCTTTTACAGCTTTTCGATGACGTTCATGTCACTTCATAACGTCACTTCATAACGTCACTTCATAACGTTCCCATGGCAACAGGGGAAAATGGCTGGTAAAAACAACATTTTTCAACTTTCTGCTAAGATATGTGTGACTTTTTTGCAATGAAAATGCGGGGATTATGAAATCATGCAAGCCCCGCATATTTTGCGCGGAAATCGGCAATTTATGCGACGAAAGTGCGGCGTATTTGAAAAAATGACTCTGAGCGGACTTATGCATTGAATTATGCGATCGCTTAATCGCGTTTTGCTGGAGGGACTGAATATAGACACATACCGTACAATAGAGACAACAATATACATATAGGCACATATCAACATAATATACAAAAATACAAATATACAAATAATACATAATATCAAGACAAGTACACATGGAGTGGGATGTAAACACATAGAGTGGGATGCGACAAAAGGTAGCAGATGTTGGTTCCAATCAAAAAGGGAAAGAGAAGCCAAAAATAAATGAATCAATAAATGCATTTTCCTTCTCACTTTTTTTCCAGTCAATCTCTTATATTACTCAGCCTCTGAAAGATAGTTTGTCCTACTGCTGTTTAAATCTGTTAGTTTGCCCGTTATGTTTTCTCAGTATAGCTGGGTTAAGTTTTTGTTGTTGTTGTTGTTGTTGTATTGGGCGGTGTGTACCTTTCAGGCCACAAGAGAGTAGGGCTAAAGATGTGTCAGTAGTCAAGTGTTAGTAAAGTTATTCATGCTTTGAACTAGAAGGGTACTCGGAGAGCGCAGACATCCGTCAGCGACTATAGTCCAGTCTTCTTTGATATGCAAATCCACAAGCACTACCACTACAGTATTTACTGTATGTCTGGATATATTTCCAAAACTATTAGAATTATGTTTAAATATGGTTGTTCTTAGCTGAAGTCTCATCATTTCAGCTGTGATATTTCAGCTGAAATATTCCACATACTAAAACAGCAAGGAGTTAAATACTCACAGACAGCCACAGGTTACCGTCATCGTGACTTCTTACTACAGTATTCACCAGAAGAAACAGCAGTCAGAACACCTATTAACCCTTGCGTTGTCTTCCCCGTCGAACATGCAACTTTTTGTTTTTCTTCGTCAAAACGTTTTGGTCGTCTTTTTCGACACTTTTGTCACTTTTTTTTCGAACTTTCTGTCAATATTTTTCTGCGCTTTTTTAAGCTTTTCCCATGTTTTTGTCACTTTTCCTGACATTCTTTAAGATTATCCTGACGTTTTTAGTCACTTTTCCCATGTTTTTGTCACTTTTCCTGACATTCTTTAAGATTATCCTGACGTTTTTGTCACTTTTCCCATGTTTTTGTCACTTTTCCTGACATTCTTTAAGATTATCCTGACGTTTTTGTCACTTTTCCTGGCGTTTTTGAAGATTTTCTCGACATTTTTGTCACTTTTTTCCAATTTCTTTGTCACTTTTTTGACATTTTTTTCCTACGTTTTTCAACGTTCTATTATCAGTTTTTCTTTGCACGCTATACAATTGAATAAAACACCCAAATTCAATGAAAGTAATGAACTGATGATTTATTTAACTTGTGAAGAGCGTTGGATGGAACCATCCATGTTGTTTTGTTTTAAAATTTGGTTGAAAGAAACCCAAATTTCTGATATAGAAACTTTATGAAATGGGTCAGATTTGACCCGAGGACAACAGGAGGATTTAACTTATGATGCATAATGCAAGATTTGGGGGTGTGACGCTGTATAACATTAATACTATAGTTATTTGTAAGCTGTGTTGTGCTCCTTTTACATTGATACAATATCTACTGGTCCACAGATTTGTTCTTTCAGAATTATTTGAGATGCGTCATCCAGAATGTTAGATATTCCTTTTACAGCATGAATCACCTTTTAACCGTCTAACAGATCGAACAGAGTATGTAAGGACACGTAGAATTCTCTTAGACCCAGGGGAGATTCCAAGTGGGGTGAACAGAACAGGCAGCCAAGTGACAGTGCTCTTATCCAAGGCTAGATATCACAATTTTCAGATTGACAGCACTCTAGCCCAATGGGGCAATTGGGGGGGGCAATCATATTTCAGGCGGGGGGGCCGGTGGCACCCCATGCCCCTCTTCTAGCCCTGCCCCTGGTCAGGCCACATCCATGCTACTAAGTGTTCATTTTAAAAAGGAAAACGATCTCCGTCCTCACGAGCATTTTAGCAGAGTTTTAGAACTAATGTCTGTTCATACTAAGGCCTCCTGCACACTGGCTGCGTGGCGTGAGCGTGTCAGCTGCGTGGCGTGTCCGTTTTTATTTTGGCTCCCATGTTAACAGGTTAGAGCTTGCACACTGCCTGCGTGACACGCACGTCTCAGGCGCGTGCATGCTAGAAACAGGACCGACGCCTATTTTTCAAAATAGAATAGGAAAAGATGTTTATATGTCATTTTGACACAAATACATTTAATAAATGTGTACATGTACATGTTGATGTTTGAAAGTCTCTAGGTTTTGACATAAATGCAGATATAAACGTAATTAAAAATAATAATAATAAATAATTATCGATTTTCAAATATTGCACCTGTCAATACAGAACGAAATATTCTGGAGCCTATTTTGCCGTCAATACTGCCGACGTTGTCTTTGCTGTAATCAAATCGGTATGTATTTATGTTTATGTTTATGGGAAACAGACGAGGTGTGTACAGACAAGGCTAGCAGCAGCAGCGCCGTGTCAGACACGTTTCTGGTGTGCGAAGACATAGAAAACGCCACGCAGGCAGTGTGAAGGAGCCCTAACACACCTGTATCATACCATATCAGACCATTTGCGTACACTGGGCACGTGCGGGCCAATTTAAACACGGTGTAAAGCTGACAACACAGCTGGAATTATCGCAAATCGCTTGGGCGCATAGGCATTAGTAGCATTATAAAATGCAGAATTTAACTACACGACAGCTGCCAGCATCGACAACAAGGCGAGGAACGGCTATAATTTGTTATTCCAACACGTGCCTTTGGTATTTGTTTGTATTTGACTCTTGGCGCCACTTTTTGACGCTCTGGGTCGGCATGTATGTTTAAGTGACATGCGGCACGAGAACGGGACAGATTGTGTGTGGAGTTACAAAATGGATAGTCTATATCCACAACGTTCCACTTCCATGGTTGGTCCGTTGCTGCCGGAAATTCCGCCGGATGTCCTTCTTTTCGGCTGGATGTCCGTCCCCTTCCTCTTTCTTTGTGTTGGCGTTCTAAACTCCGGTGGATTTCTGAGGACTATGGTTAACTGCTCCTCAGATCTCTGCAGGGTAAATCCAGACAGCTAGCTAGACTATCTGTCCAATCTGAGTTTTCTGTCGCACGACTAAAACTACTTTTAAACGTACACGTGTTCCACCAAAACAAGTTCCTTCCCGAGGCACCGTGGCTCCGTCTGGCGCTTTGCCCCGCCCAAGACGATTGTGATTGGTTTAAAGAAATGCCAATAAACCAGAGCACATTTTTCTCCCATCCTGGAATGCTGTGTGGACTAGCCAGACCCTCCTCCGCAGCGCTGTGGAGGAAGGTCTGGCAATGCGAGACTAACGTGAACATAGCGTCAAGCAAAGTTTGAGTTGTGCTTTTGAAACTTTTTAATCCCACACAATTTATATTTTTTTTTATACCAAGCAGAACAGTAAGTCACAAAGCATTTAGCGAATGTATTAAGCTTCAGGCTCTTTGATCCTCCACATTGAACCGCTGTGGTTTCCTGCAGTCAGAGGTGGGTGGATAAGTCACCAGAACCTGTGATGTGATTTCATTACAGCGTAATAATCCTTTACAGCTCGTTCCGTCCCACACGTAACAACAATAAATCTAATAAACGGGAGTGATCAGCGCTGAGGGAAGACAAGCACAAACAGACACTGAGGAAAACTTGTCACTTTTTACTATATCTTCTTGTTGCTTTATGGCTTTTTCCACTCTATTTATGTTTCGTTGTCCAACTCAGTAAAGTTTGTATCATCTTGATTTGTCGTTGTCGCTGTTTCTGTTTTCTTTCTTTAGTTTTTTTCTTTGCATGTGAAGTACTGTAAAAGGTTTTAGTTTTAGTTTAGTTGTTTGTTTTTTTCAACTCCATGCATGCATTCTTGCTTTTCTCTGTTTTATCATTACACTCATAAGTATTTTAAAGTAATCAACTAAACCAAATGAAACCGTCTTAATTCCACATATCAGGGGTGAAATTGTCACAAATGGAAATATCACTTGGAGAGTAAAATGAGAAAGATTAGGGCTTGTTTTTAGGATCCACCAGAAGAGGAGCTTCTTAATGATTGCCTCAAAAGATGTCGGGATTCAGTCTCAGCTGGGTTCCACTTTTACGTATAAGTGTTTAGTGTGCTCACTTCAGATGCAAACGCTGTATACAGATTCCAATGTCTTAAAATTAGGGCTGGGTACCAAATTCAATACTTTTTAGGCACCGACCGAATCCCCTCTAAAGTATTGAGTATCGAAAATGCCTCGTCATTCAATACCTAATTTCAATACCTAAGGAGTAAATCTCATCAGCGTCAGTGAGCCAGTAAGCACGCAGCATGCTTCTACCAAGATCTAATAGTGTTTGTGATTGGCTGTCTAAAGCGTGATTTATGCTTCTGAGTGCTTCTGAGCTGTATGAGGGCGTGCTACGCTAGCAGCTAGGCGAGCATTATAACGTGTTCCAAAGTGACCACGTTTGTCTCTGAAGTAAAGGCTGGACTACAACAGAGCTGTTTGGAGCAGTTTGTGAACAGTGTTTTCTGTTGGAG
The DNA here is from genome assembly GCF_031162955.1 of Sander vitreus. NCBI lineage: Eukaryota > Metazoa > Chordata > Actinopteri > Perciformes > Percidae > Sander > Sander vitreus. Next base: position 2,799,136 of record NC_135867.1, read on the forward strand.
ATGGTAAGTCCCTTAGGGGGGGACTTTGAGCTTTTTCACTTTGTAAACCTATAACGTGCACAAAAAGCTATATAACACAATAAAGGAAAGGGAAAAAGCCAAAAAGCATAATATGAGCACTTTAATTCTTGAGTTGATGAACAAGCACTGAAAGCAGATGAACTGTCAGTTGACAACTCTGTCTCCAACAGTGTCTACATTTATATTCCGAGTTAGTTTTACCAAATGCTTCTTAAAACGAAAATGTCATTTCTTCCAGGATTAGGTTCCATGGCAACGTTTCTTTGATTGAGGGAAGTGTCTATTCTCTACACTGACTTGGTCGGGGGTGGCTGCTGAATGTAGAAAGACTTTAAGACTGAAGACCGGAGTTTTGCATCCATAAAAGGTTTAGGCAAGAAAATAACTGTAAATGTCTCGTACTTCAAGTCACGGTCCGTGCAGGGTTAGCTTCAGATAAACAGACTTCATGTATCCGCTCGCCACAGGGTTAAAAATCTCCTTCTTTTTCTTAAAAAGAAATACAACTTCAAACAGAAATTCATTTCTGTTTACAGTAAACAGGGTCGTCTTGGGGCGTGATTATGCACATACAGTAGTAGAAAGTGAGGAGACATATGGGGACTAAATCCAGTGGAAGCATAGACGGCGCCAGGGAGGGGCTTGGGGGTGCTGTAGCTACCCCTAGGATCCCCATAGCACCCCCTTGGCACCCCCAAGAAAATGCTGTGGTTTATAACAAAAATATTTTCATTAATGTGTAAATACTATAATTTATATTGAATAATGAATAAATACATTAATAAAACAAACAGATTATTTTAAGAATAAAAACATAAAGCCAACCCAGGTGTTCCTAAACGGCCAATGGGGCGCAGCACACATTAAACTTTTGACCTTACTTCTGCAGTACAACCCAGTCTCACGGCAGTTCGTGAAATGGTCACGTTATTTAATCTATTGATTCGTGTTCACTGGGACGTTTTTGTCGTTTTTTTCGTGGTGGCCAGCACGAAAATGTAAACTAATGATGTATTTCAATGGGAAGCATAGGTCGTGATCACAGCACGACTACGGGAGCGAGTAGTATGAAATCCACGTAAGGAGGTTGGTTGGAGTGGTGGATGGGTCAAACAATACAGGGCTTTCACCCAGGAGACGGGGATCACGTCCCGTGTGTGGCCTTTTGTTTCCCCGTTGTTGTTTTCCTAATCACAACCGTCCCGTTATTGTCGCACGTCCCCCGTGGCCGTCTCCCGGCGTGTGACGTGTCCTTTCCCCATTTTTTTTCCCTTCCTTCGCTGTCCCGTTGTTGTTGTTGTGTGTCCCCCAGAGACCGCGGATCGTGTCCCGGGGTGACGTTGGCTTTCCCCATTAATCTTTTCCTAAACCCAACCTCCGTATAGATGGTTCCCATTTCGTGCTGGCCACCACAAAAAAAACGAGATAAACGTGTTGTTGTACACGAATCAATAGATTAAAAATAACGTGACAATTTCACGAACTGCCGTGAGACTGTGTTGCGCAGTAACGTATTTACACAGAAGAAGGTAGCCGTTAGGATTAGCAAAATGAGTGTAACGTTAGCAATGGATCGTTTTTTTTACTCCCTAAACGTCAACGTGTAGAGACTCTATCAAAACCTATAAATGAGACGGAGAGATACGGTGAACCTGTCACCAACCAGGACATAACGTTAAGCGTAATTTATGCTTCTGCGTAAAATCTACGCCGTGTCTACGTACGCGGACCCTGCGCTGTAGCCTGACGTGCACCTTTCGAAAAATTTAACTACACATAGCTCGGCCGTGACTTGATAGCGTTGCATTTCCCCCTACTTATTTCCGGGTTCTCCATAAATAACATGAAATCAAGGAGAGGGTTACCTTTTCCCGCTACAGATCTCCCACCGTGGTCAGAAAGAACAGGGGAGACACTTTGTTTCTCTCACTATGACTGTAGAGTCGCTACTTGCTCCAAAGCTAATCGCTGTCACTCTCTCACTTCTCCCTCGCTTCACCACACACTCCCCACACACACACACACACACACACACACACACACACACACACATGCCGGCTTGACGTACACACCAGCGCACAAGTATAAACATCAGGCCACTTAACATAGGCTATGGCGAAAGCTCTGCGTGGAGCCTCTGCAGGACCATAAATCACAATTTACACTGCTGTAAATGACATTAGACCAGGAGATCGCACAGCGAGGCCACAGTGGGTGAGGAGTCTAATAGTGGTCTGTCTCCTAGTAGAACATTACAGTGAACATGTGTTTTACAGTACTGTGAATAAATGGATCAACGAATCCAAAGTTATACAGCGCCCTGGACAGTTTATTTTTAGCCCAGAAAATGTGTTTTCGAAGTTTAAGCCGTTCGCCCTCAGTGGATTATATAGATCTATTAAGTCACAACAGATATAACTACATTATTTTTACCATGTGTGCAAGTATGAATAGCCTACTGTGTGAGGATGCATGCGTGTGTGTTTATGTGCGTGGTTGGCTCGGCTGTGTGTTGTGTATTTGGCCTGCTGCTTTACTCTTCTGAGCCACTGTATTAAAGCTGCAGTAATGATGTTGATCGTGTAAACCCGGCTTGTTGGTTGGTACTTTTAATATGTTCGGTGGACTAATCAGAGTTTTAGGGTGCTGTTGTATCGGCAATTTTTGTGCATAAAAAACATGAATCAATCTCTCTCTCTCTCTCTCGTTCGCCTGCTTAGAAGCCTAAACCGCGGTGGAGGTGGTGGTGGTGGTGCTTATGTGCGTGTGTGTGTGCAGGCTATGTGTGTCAAGGGAAGGTAACGGGAGGGCATTAACATGGCTTCCACTAATTGGCAGTTTAAGACGTGTTAACAAAGGCTCATCACATTAACGAGTGTGGATGGCAGAACTCAGTCAATGAACATTACAAGCTGTAATTAGGTATCGATAATCTGTCTGTGAGGGATTCTGAGATCCTGAAGTCAAAGTCTTACTGAAGTGTCCTTGAGCAAGTTACTGAATTCATCCAGTTTGGATCCAAAACCACAGCAGGCTGTTCTCATGAATGATTTGTACATAGTGAACTAGGAGAAGTTGAGAACGAATCACATTTTCTTTTGTATTGTCCGTATTAGGATGAGTTAAGAACACCGATCTTGCATGAAATGTCTGTCCAAAATCTTGAAATGTTCTGGTGCACGCATGATGACCAAATGGAGAGGTTGTTTAAATTTAATATTTATAAGTTGGCGATTTTTGTTTCTAAAGCTTGGCAAAAAAGGTTTATTTGTTAAGGGTATGTGGTTACTTTGGCATCTAGTCCTTTGTCCTAGGTAATGGTGTCTTGTAAGCCAGCGTGGGCTGGGCATATTTTATTATATGCATGACACAATAATAAAAAAGTATTCATTCATATAGCTACGAAAAGTAAAGCATTGTTTGGTACGTGTTTATCACTGACTGAGATATAAGTATAAGAGCGCGAAGATCCGCGTAGGGAGGATTTCTAGGTGGATGTTTGGCTCCTAAAACACAGGGCTTTCAAGCCGGGGGAGTGGAGTTTGTGTCCCAGAAGAAGTTAAGGGAAAAACATGGGGGAAGACTTTCACACAGGAAACAGGTGTTTGTGTCCCGGGAGTACTACTTAAGAGGGCCGGTGTTTTAACCCAAACCACAATCTTTTTTTCGAACCTTAACTAGTCATTTTGGTGCCTAAACTGCATGACGCTCACCCTAAACATATACGTAGCCTCCTAAACGATCGGCACCTCACAGTGACCGGTACCCGGCTCACAGCAACCTTTTCTCGGCTAAACTGGGATGGGACTGGTCGTCATGTGACCAGCCGGCGGTCGCCAAATTTCGTAGGATATCATACGAATTGTTGTGCTAGGTTTTCTTAGGATATCATAAGAATTGTTTCCGTACGATATCATACAAACCCGTTCATGAGAATGCGTTGCAGAGGGAGCCACGATGTCCTTTTTGATACCACCAATGGGGCGGGCCATTATTTAATGGCGCTTGACTGGACCCAAATGCCGACAACACACGTTATTTCTGCCTTAAAAAAAAACTTTGTATTTCTTTTATTTGTTGGGGTAAAGACAAAACAAGAAGATCTACTGCCAGTGGGCAGACACTAACTGAAATGACCACAGTTCTGTTCGCTGGAAATCAAAGTTCCGCAATGACTGGTGGTTTTTTTTGTAAAGTATCCGGCGCCAGTGTGGTCTTCCCATATGTGATGACCTGCCTGGCTTGACACATTTGTTTGCATCTCGTGCGAGAAATAGAGGTGACGACGAAACGATCACTGCAGCGTGCGTGTAGCCCGGTATGAACGGACAGATTGGGTAACATGGGCGCCGAAATAAAAATAGCTGCGCTACGCGGCTATACGCTACCTGCGCTGTGTTCCATAGCAACCGCCTCGGCTGTTGTCCATCCGCTTTGCGTCAGTCCGAACTACGCCCCTTAGCTGCGATATAATCACAACCTGTCATGGCTTGTGGTGAGCTATTGCTTACAGCAATTGAATCTTTAGTCGTGGAAGGTACTGACAGTAGTGTGGCGACTGCTTCTACAACGTGAGGTTAACCAGCTACCTGTGTACAGTAAGGGGTTTGGTGTTTTAAGCCCCCAACGTCGTCTTCCAGGCAGCACTGCCTAGAAGGCACTAGGATTAGGCAATGGTTAGGGTTAAGGTTAGGGTTAGGTGCCTTGAAGTTGACAGTCGCAGCGCTGCCTTGAAGTCGACGTCAGGGGCTTAAAACACCATTTTATTTATCTTAAAGATTGGTTCCCTAATTGCGGTTTGCTCAAGAAATTGAACAGTTGGTTTTAACCATATTATATTAAAAAACGCACACATATGGCCACCTTGTTAGCTCACCTGGTAGAGCGTGCCCTATGTACAGAGGCTCAGTCATTGTCGCAGCGGCCGCGGGTTCAGTTCTGGCCTGCGTCCTTTTGCTGCATGTCATTCCCCCTCTATCTCTCACTTTCCTGTCTTAATCTGTCCTATAAAAAAAGGCAGTAAAAGCCCCAAAAATAATCTTAAAAAAAAACAAACACACACATTCAAACACCTATCTTTAATTATGCCCGGCCATGCTTTGGTTTTTATTTAACAAGTGCTGGAGAAATGAGAGCCGGAGTGGATAGGATTAACAAGCAAGAGATAAAAAGTAGAGGAGGAGACGATGGGAGGGAGAAACAAAGTTGAGGTGAGAAGAGGGGAAACGTGTTCTAATAAGCTGCTGCTGACTCACATCATGCTGCCGGATTAATAATCAGCTCTGGATGGCCTAATTGAGAAATCTCATTGTCTTAAATAAGCGATGACTGGCCAGCGGCCAAGGACACTAGCAATTTCCTATTTCCTGCAGCAGTGTTTTCAACAGTTATTAAGCCACATTGATCTTTCCCTTCACCGTACCGCATGGTACTTTGAAACATTTCAAACAATTAAAGTGTGAGGAAGCAGCAGTTTAAAGCTCAGAGGAGTGACTTTGGGGGCGGAAAGGTTGAGTCACGATTGTGGGTTTCTGATGTAGTTTTTTCCAGTTTTATTGTATTTATTTGTTCTGTTTCCTTGTTGTTTCACGGCTCGTGTTTTCTGTCTAATGTGTTTTTCCTTGTGTTTGTTTCATGCTTTGTTTCCTGTTTTATTTTGTAGTCTCTCTGTTTCTCCTTGTTGTGTCTTGTTTTACTTCCATTCTTTTGTTTTCCCGCCTTTGGCATTGTCTGCCCCGCCCTGATGACTTTCACCTGTTCCCCAGCCCTTGTGTCACCTGTCCCTTGTTTCACCCTTGTTTACTCGTGTATTTAGTGTGCTTTCTGTGTCTGTTGTTGGTTTATCATTCATCGTCTGTCTTTTGTGAAGATTCCGGTCCTGTGTGTTACTGTGTTTTTGTGCTCCTGAATTTCGGCCCGTTCCTTCAGTGTTCCTGTTTCTTTTGGATTATTTTCTCCTGCTTACACGTTTGTAAGTCTCTTTGCGTTTCATTAAATTATTATTTATTCAAACTGCTGCTCACTCCTCACCTTCCTGCTACTTGGGTCCAAGCCTACAACCTGACAGGTTGATGATTTTACACACAGAACTCACTAACTGTCGATCATGTAGAGTTACCGAAACAAGTCTATATCGACGATGTTTCATTTCCGGGATTGTTCAGATGGCCCTCATTTTCGGCCGAATGTCTGTCATCTTTCGCTTTCTTTGTGTTGGCATTTTAAACTCCGGTGGATTTCTGAGGACTATGATTAACTGCTCCTCAGACTTCTGCAGGGTAAATCCAGACAGCTAGCTAGACTGTCTGTCCAATCTGAGTTTTCTGTCGCACGACTAAAACTACTTTTAAACGTACACGTGTTCCACCAAAACAAGTTCCTTCCCGAGGCACCGTGGCTCCGTCTGGCGCTTTGCCCCGCCCAAGACGATTGTGATTGGTTTAAAGAAATGCCAATAAACCAGAGCACATTTTTCTCCCATCCTGGAATGCTGTGTGGACTAGCCAGACCCTCCTCCGCAGCGCTGTGGAGGAAGGTCTGGCAATGCGAGACTAACGTGAACATAGCGTCAAGCTAAGTTTGAGTTGTGCTTTTAAAACTTGTTTCTGTTTTCTGTTGCCGGGCTAAAACAACTTTTGAACGTACACATGTTCCACCAAATCAAGTTCCTTCTCGAGGCTATTTTGCAGCGGCACCGTTGCGCCGTCCGCATGTGGTGCCGCCCAAGATGATTGTGATTGGTTTAAAGAAATGCCAATAAACCAGAGCATGTTTTTCTCCCATCCGAGAATGCTGTGTGGACTAGCCAGACCCTCCTCCGCAGCGCTGTGGAGGAAGGTCTGGCAATGGGAGACTAAGAGTTACCTAATGTCCAGATATTTTCAGCGACTACTCTTTAGCCTGGTTGCAGAAACGTTTCAGTGAACTAATTTCATCAACAGTGAATTTCGGATTTGGATTTCAGTCCCTAAAAATCAAAGAGCCACCCTGCAACAATGTGTGATAATGTGTGTGTGTGTGGGTTTAACCACATGAAGAACAAGAAGTCTGATAAATGAGTGTAAATGTAGTGCTGGGTACCGAATTCAATATTTTTTAGGCACCGCCGACCCAATTCCCTGCTTAGTATCAAAAATGTCTCGTCATTCAATAACCAATTTCAATACCTAAGGAGTAAATCTCATCAGCATGCAGCATGCTTCTACCAAGATCTAATAATGCTGCTGATTGGCTGTCTAACGTAACACGTCGTAGAGATGCTGCGCCCCTGTAAAGGAGAAAATAGAAAGTAAAACACGGACACGATGTAGCTCATGTCCAATGTTGTAATGGATGAGCGTAAGCCACACATTCCCCTACACAGTCCGAACGAGGCATTAGCAATCGGAAACAGCTCAACAAATCACAACTGGTACTTAAAACGGGAGACAAATGGAAACTTAGCGAAATACAGAAATACTGCAAAATGTAATTTCAAGTGCATTTTCCCCCAAAATCTTATAAAGGCAAATTAGACAGCATTTTAAACACAAATCGTCTTTTTATCCTATTTATCTTTATCTAAAAGGTCAGAGCAATGGATTACAGATCTACAGATCATAGTGCATTTTAACTTAATAAAGAAATGAATTACTATATTTTTAACCAAGCAGTGCAATGAATTACAGCATTTTAACTTAGCAGTTTTAACGTATACTTTTTATGCACATTTTTAAGTATCATTTAACATATATATTTCCATTCAATGTATTCCGAAGTAATACTATTACAGAGACATGCAGGAAAAACTCTACGTTAGGCACAGAGACAGGCTCACGTATCGTTCAGGAACCGGTATCAAAGTCACAGTATTGGTATTGGTACCGGTATTACAGTTTTTCTCAGTCGCTTTGGTACATTTCTCAGATCAGAATTGAAATTCTCAAAACTACCTGTTCAATTTTCACATCATTGTGTCACTTTTGCACATCAAAAAAGCAGTTTCTCATTTCTTTGAACAAGTTGCAAATGCTTTGGTACATCCATGCAAATGATTTGGTACAATTCTCAGCTGTTTCCTACATTATCAATTGCTTATGTCATGTTGATCAAAATGTATTATAATGGGTCTCTGTTGAATAGTCTCACCCCCACAACGTTTAGGCATTAGTTCATAGCATAAGTCTTTATATGCAAAATGGTTGAACAAGTTGTCATAATAGGTCAAGCATATTTCTATACATTTTCATTTTCTAAATCTGTCCTGAATTGGTAAATTGCAGTCAGCATGTCAACCATTGACAGGGTGCTGAAAAGACCAAATGAATATGAAGCAGCTCTACACTGTTCCATTTGAAAGAAATGGTGAAAGAGTGAAGGAGCTGCGCTACCATTATGTACAGGTAAAACATGTATGAGCATGCAGCAACTTTAACTCACAGTAAACAGTACAACATTGTATAGTGATATACAGCACAGTAAGTGTGACCTTTACACATTTGCTATGGCTGTAGAAAAGAAGATGCAATATGTGCTGTATACATTTGATGTAACTGTATCTTGGCCAAAATGAAAATGTATGTAATTCATAAAACTCATTTTGTGTTTTCTGGATATAGTGTATAATGGAACTGGAAGCAAGTGAACCACCACACAGCTTCATCTACATAGATGAGGCTGGCTTCAACCTAATGAAACGCAGAAGGCGTGGTCGAAATATCATCGGCCACATAGCTACAGTTGATGTGCCAGGCCAACGGGGCGGGAACATAACCATGGGCAGACTGATCTCAGTAAGTGGCGTATGTATGACACGCCAATTTGTATGCCGTTTTGGCACGTTATTAAGGCGCATAATCGCTTTTTAGCGTGTTTATCAATGCCGTTTGGCCTCCATTGAGTGTGTATTATTGCCATAGCATGTACTATGAAAGGACGGAAGTCCACGGAGGTTGGGTGGGGTGGTGGATGGGTAAAACACAGGACTCAGGACTTTCACCCAGGAGAGCTTGGATCGTGTCCTGCGTGTGGCGTTTAGCAACTGTTTTTTTTTTCTTTCTGTGTGTTACTAAAGCCTTTCCCAATGTTCTTTTCCTAAACCCAACCTTTTTTTTTTTTTTAACACGCGTGTGACATTGTTCTCGCGATAGCACTGCACGTTCTCGCGATAATGTATGTAATGTATGTATGTTTACATCTGCTGTATACAGCTTAGACGTACACGCGGATAGCTCAAAATGCGTACAGATAACACGCCACTTGGCTTTAGGAAAGTGGCGTGTATGTTTACACAAAGTCATGATGCCACGTTGCCATGGGTGCTGCTATCTCTGAGAATGGTGTGCTAACGCATATTCCCATTATTGGGCCATACAATACTGTCTACACCTTTTTAGACACTCTCTACAGGGATCTCATCCCTGAACAAGAGAGGGGTCAGATTGGAGATGACCTGCCAAAGTACATGGTAGTTTGGGACAATGTCAGTTTCCATCGCTCCAACATCATCAGGCAATGGTTTGCGGCCCACAACAGGATGCTGATGGAGTTCCTCTCACCCTACTCCCCATTCCTTAACCCCGTTGAGGAATTTTTCTCAGCATGGAGATGGAAAGTATATCATCGCCAGCCACATACTCAGATGACCCTTCTGGCTGCCATGGATGCAGCGTGAGATGACATCACAGCAGATGCCTGCACAGGCTGGATACGACACTCTAAAAGATTCTTTCCACGCTGTATCGCATCACATTTCTTTCTTTGTGCTATGCAGTGCTATCTTTTCCTTTCTGTATCGCAATGACATGGTCAGTCAACAAATGACAGTACAAACAGTAAAAGCGTAAATGTGAATCTTGTCCAGTCTCTTGCAATCAAACTCCCACATACACTTAGGTGTAACCAGGGTACATGGGAACATGTTCTGGCACCTCCGACGTTGGATCCGGAACCTTTTTTATTGGATCCGGCACCTCCTGTGTCACTATGAAAAATGAATCGCCTAAATGAAAAAAATTAATTACTGTTTGTGTAGTGTTCAATGTTGTTATCTGTCTTGTTACTCTTTATTCCCCATTGAAGTTCCACAGAAATGTGTTTGCATTTTCGATACGTTTTGAGGTGAATTTTCAGGGTAAGACGGAGGGGGGAGAGGGACGGAGGGAGGAGAGGGACGGAGGGGGGAGAGGGACGGAGGGAGGAGAGAGAGGGAGGAGAAGGACGGAGGGGGGAGAGGGACGAGGGAGGGGAGGCACTTCAACAGCGCCGCGCTGCACTTCAAGTGACACAAGCGCTTGTGCTGGTTGAGATTGCTGTAATAGCCTCGTTTCACTCAGGGGAAAAATGTCAAAAAGACAACAAAGTTTGCTTAACTTTTTCAGATACGTTGGCCAGTCGGATCCCAAACTAGCAAAAACCGTTTCAGCTGATCAAGAATGTGGAGACCACGGTGGGTTTTTTTGGTTAATTTAATAGTCCGATGGATAATTGCTGCTTGTGAAAACGATTGTTGCACCGATGCAGTGCATGTTCTGCAATAAAAAATAAACATTGCCCTGATGTTGTTTAGGTTTTTTAGTCAGAGAAGCTACGTAGGCAGTGTCATTTTCTTTTTTTTCCATTACCTCCAACCCCCATTTTGAGTCGCCGAATCCACCCCCCCTCTGCGCTCAGGGACCTTCCACTTTACAAATTAAGGACTGGGTGTAACCTACAATTTAGAATAATTGTCATCAAAACTTTAGCCATAGTGTACATCAGAACATCCCTCCAGAGTACACTGTTATATTGACAACATGACTAAGCAATTTGACTTATCCGTACACAATGACACAAGGACTTGTCAGTCTGACGGCACTGACATGTTCATTGACACAGATATTTACTTTTGAGAGATGAACTAAGGATTTTGAGCAAGAGACTGGCTTTTGCAGGTAATCCATGGGGTTTTGCTATTTTGTACGAATTGTTTCGAGAAATGCACTTACTGTTTTGCAAATGTCGAGGATGATTCGAGAAATGTACCAAAAAGTATTTTTTAACAATACCCAGCCCTATGTACTTTCCAGCTAAGTTAGAATCCAAATGTCACCAGAGTTTATTTAATTCCGCCTGAACTGAAATGGAAAAGTTTCCTTTGCAGGATTTGTTTGGTTCACACAGCACAAACTGAGAACCAGGGCACGTCAACAAAAGCATCCACCAGCAGTCTGTTTATTAGAGTATTAGAGTTTGCAGTAACCGGATTTTCTTTTTTTAATGGACTTGTCTCTGCTTTCCAAGTGCTGGTTGATCACACGTAAACATCCATCTCATAAACCCCTTGTGTTCTGTTTTCATTTCCTGTTGTTGTGAGAAACAGCTCTGCGTTTCATTTAGAAAGGGGACTGACACCCAAAGGTTCAAAGCCTCAGTGATCTGTGTGGGGCCAGCTGAGCCGGAACAACATGGTGGCCACTTTCCACAACAAAACGATACATTTAAGAACTTGAAGACACTCCAAACCCTGTGATTATACCCTCAGAAAAACACTGCTGTGTGATCTGTGTTGGATGCATTGAATCCAAGGGCATAACTTTGGGTTAACGCCATTGTTTGGAAAGAATGTAGTTTTCTTTGCAAAACCAAATCCTGAACTTATCAACAAATGAACAAGTTATCTATTCTCTATAAGTACTTCAAAGGAAGAGATAACCAGGCCTTTTCTTTTAAAGGTCCAATGTGTGGGAATTTTTCCCATCTACCGTTGAGTTCATATATCGCAATCAACTCTCTCGCGCCACAGAGTTCAAAGTACGTATTACAGCTACGGCAGCCTTCACGCTTCAAAAAGGGCCAGGAAACAACGATACACACTAGCAGCAGTTGTGAGTTTATCATGTGACAGCGAAAAACGCAAAAGGCGGAGCAGTATGTCCTGTATGTCCCTTACCTGCTAACGTATTTCAAGATGGAGCATGAATATGGAGCGTCTACCTCAGTTCATGCAAATGTAAATGTAAAATTTCAAGCCAATAGGAATACTTGGAATTAATGGTGGTGGTAAATATTCATGAAAAAGCTAAAATATTCTTTGATAATATTTTGAAAGATATGTCCCCCCAAAGTTAAAATGTGTCTGTAAATATACATTAACATAAATCCAACATAATACTAGCAAAGATTATTCGGCCTATTCATAAAAAAAACAACAACATTGATGATAGGGTTATTGTACTGGCCTGTAGGCAAGGTACTCATCCACAGATACAGTTAAAAAGTACAATATTTCTCTCTGAAATGTAGCGGAGTAGAAGTAGAAAGTGGCATGAAAAGAAAAGACTCAAGTAAAGTACAAGTACCTCAACATTTGTACTTAAGTACAGTGCTTGAGTATATTTACTTAGTAACATTCCACCACTGGTCCACTTTTAATATGCACCTCAATTTTATACAACATATGTAGGCCTATGTAGCGACGCAGCAGTTAACCGATTTCACTATTAACCGAGTGTTAACTGACTGCAAGTTATGTGTAGGTGTGTGTGCAGTTCTTATTAAACCTCCTTGACAACATAAACGTTCACGTTTTCGCACACACGGCACATCAGATGCCGCCTGTGCGGTCCGGTCACTGTCAGAGTGACAGTGGCTCTCCGTGGTGGGATAATTTACTGCTGCAATTTTTTTTACGTTAGGCTACATAAAGTTAGCAAACACCAGGAAAACACCGAGCAGAGCCAGCCCCTGGACACCTCAGGACAGCTGCAGCTGCAACAGGGAATTCAACCCAAGTTGGTAAGCTTGCTGGCGACTTTGTTTACTAACGTTAAGTGTTTGTCATATCAGTGTTTGTTAGCTCGTTAACGTTACCTGTTAGCTAACGTTAGCCTGTTTAATGTTAACGGTAACATTACAGTTACAGCTAACAAGTCAGTTTGCATTTACAGTGAGCGAGCTGACGATAACGTTACGTTCGTACGAGGCAGAACTTCGCAACAGCTCAAACATTTTTCTTTTTTATATAAAGTAATGCGGGTTTTAAGATTTTATTTTTGTGTGGGCATTTTCGGCCTTTATTTTGATAGGACAGCAAGACATCAGAGTGGGGAATGACATGCAGCAAAGGACCGCAGGTCGGAGTCGAATCCGAGCATGGATGCATTAAGAGAACTGGATACAGTGTTCGGCGGGAAGCCCCGTACATTCCAATGAGAGTGCTCAAAAGCGCATAAAGCGAACATGGAGCTCGGCTCTTCCGCATTGTTGGCCCATAACGCTGGTTGGATCACAATGGGCATGCGCACTAGCAACAATTTGTTTGTGTTGTCGTAGCAACCGGTAGTTCATGAGCTTCTCTCTCGTGTCTCTTACATCCACGGTAAACGTAGCTAGCGAACTCATGAACTCGCCGTTTTCATTGTCTAAAATATTCACTAACGTTAAACGTGTTTTCGTTGATCCCGATCGTTTACATACTTAGCTAAATAAACGATAGATGTATTCAGACCACCAAGGAGATGTAATTATTATGTCGTGCTACGAGCTAGCTAGCTAGTAGGTTCGCCTGCAGTTTGGTGAACAGAGCTTCTCTTAATACATCCATGGCTTTATCTCTCATCCATGCTACAGGCTTTACAGCATACAGCCCCCGGATGTATCGTAAGATAAGTGTTAAACCCTAAACCCACATCGGCTCTTAGGGACATAAAAGATATTACGTTAACGTTAGCTACCTAACTAGCTCCATTATTTAGCTTGACCTGCATTCTGCTTTTTTAGCTTTTGCAATAAACCACTAAACCAGGTCGAGTGATAGTGACACTGTATTTAAGTTACAAACAACATGTTCCTTATTTTAAAACTAATTATCTTAATTTAAGATTAATACTGAAACTTTCACTCATTGTTTTGTTAAATTGCAATAACTTTTCTCTCTTTTTTTTCACAGACAACTCCAACCTTGGGAGTGCAGTTATAATCTATTCATCCATCACCTATCTTCCAGCTGCATGACATCTCTGAAAATATTTTATCTGGGATTCTTGTGTGCAATATACAATAACCTACACCTCACAATGAGTTAAAATCCATGCATGTATTAAAACCTTCTTTTGAGAATGTATGCATAATGTGTAATAACAATGTCAACTGATGCTCATTGCAAGTTACATGTACTCATTTAACATTTTTGTTATTAAATAGTTGACTTTTGTCTCAAACTTTTCAATGAATAATCGGAAAGCACAAAAATAATGCTCAACAACATGTATATTTACATTTTAACACAATGTAAAAAATGCAAAACACGTGGGTGAGTCTGGGGAAGATGAGTGGAGGCAAGAGAAGAAAAGGCAGGGAGAAATAAAGGCAAGAGGGAGAGGAAGAACACAGAATGTGAGTGAACAGAATGATTAACAAATAAAAATAAATATATATATAAATATAATCTAAAATTTAAAACATTTACATAAATAGGTGGAGACATATCCTTACACAAAGAGGGCTGCCCTGGATATTTACAAGTTTTTATCTTAAAAATGCAATCCTGTTGAGGCCACAATCTAGTATGGATTGTAGCCTCAAGGGACTGTACGATGCTATTTAAAAAATATATAATTTTCAGTAGCAGGGTCGTTTGTTGCCCAAAAAAGGGCCAAGTTCTTGTTAAGGACAACTACTGCTGTTGCCAACTTGGCCTTTGTTTGTCGTGTGACTGATTCACCTCTAGTCTCTAATCTTTTCAGATGAATTTAAATAAAAAGGTTGATGCTTAATCATATTATCATTTTCAAAACTAATATGTGTTACTGTGTTATTTAGGTTTCAAAAGGCAGCAATAAATAACACATTCAAATCTAGAGTGTTCATGTGATTTCATACATAAGCAGTGAAATTAATCCATGCATAATCATCGTGTTGCATCCTTATATGTAGGCTACTTAGTGGGGGGTCCCTGCTCGGACTTTCTTTCAGGTAAGAAACAAAATGTTAAAGACCGATGTTCTAGTAGAAACCCAAAATCCAAGTATGAACCTGAAAATGAATATGATATGTATCCTTTAAAGGAGCTGTGTGCAGTTCAGGGTTGATGCACAGCAGTTCTGTGTGACTGAACTAAAGGCTTTGGTTCAAATTCAGCAGCTATTTATTCAACCTAATAATGTTTAAACCGCAGCGTTTAGAGCCCATAGTGAACCGCAGGGTGTAGTTTCAGTTATTATTCAGTGATTCCATTTAGTCTTGTGCTCCATCCGTCACTGCTGTAAAAACATATCTGCTCAGGATGCTCCTTTTTCTCGACCACCCGCTGTTTGTTACGAGCAGCTGATGAAATACGCGACTCTCCATAGACTGTTTGAACTTTTCCTTCGTGTCTGCCCGCGGTTTGTTTTTGTGTTTTGTGCCAGGTTACAATTAGCGAGCGCCGTTTGTCAAACAAAGCCAGAGTCAGCGCTGCGGGTGTCCACAGAGAGTGCTAAAACAAAGCCTGTCAGCCATAAAATGTCTCTGCTCAGATTGCGTCCACATGCGGCGGCCCGACACCTGTGTGGTTGTGCAAAGCCGCTAACACCTTACAAACAAACCCTGTCGTTAATGACTCAAACCTGACTCATGCACATAAACACAGTGATGCATGCACTGAGCCATTCACAACAATAACATTACACACCAAAAAAAAAAAAAAACTGTCAACTGTATTTATATAGCACTTTCTTCAACATATTTAGAAAGGGATTTTCTGTAAAAAGACTAAACTGTAAATTACAAAGAAATGATGGACACAGTGGGGTGTTGAGTCTTGGATACAGTTTTACTAAAAAGAAAAATGCTTTTGCTGTATCTCAAATCATGCACACCTGTACTTACACTTGCTATTTGCGTCAACACTGACGAAGTGTAGCCACATGCATTGCACTGCGAGTACTCGGATACTGCATTCAAAGTGGTCGAAATGTTTGGATCGCTGGACACTTAGTCTATATCAAATAAAGTTCCACTTCCGGGATTGTTCAGGTGCTGCCGGAAATTCCGCCAGATGTTCCTCATTTTCGGCCGGATGTTGTCCATCACCTTCCTCTTTCTTTGTGTTGGCATTTTAAACTCCGGTGGATTTGTGAGGACTATGGTTAACTGCTCCTCAGATCTCTGCAGGGTAAATCCAGACAGCTAGCTAGACTATCTGTCCAATCTGAGTATTCTGTTGCACGACTAAAACAACTTTTGAACGTACACACGTTCCACCAAAACTAGTTCCTTTCCGAAGCTATTTTGCAGAGGCACCGTCATTGTGTCCGGGGGCTTAGCGCTGCCCAAGAAGATTGTGATTGGCTTAAAGAAAGACTGTTATATATATATATATATATATATATATATATATATATATATATATATATATATATATATGTGTATATATATATATATATATGTGTATATATATATATGTATATATATATATATATATATGTATATATATATATATATATATATATGTATATATATATATATATATAGGGCTGTCAAAATAACGCGTTAATTTCGATTAATTAATCTGAGAAAAAATAATGCGTTAAAAAAAATAACGCAGATTAATCCATTCCATATTGATGTTTGACCCGGAGCCATTCTAGCCACCATTGGACTGTAAAATGAAGGAGGGAGACGAGAATGTGCTGTCTGGATCATTGATTGGAACATTTACTTACAGAAATCTTCTTCCTGAATAGGGTTGGGTACCGAAATCTGGTGCCACTGATATGTCTGCACTTCTCTCTGATCTAATGTTAGCCTACCGTTAGCTAGTAGCTGGATTAAACACGGTTAAAATGCTGACAGCTAACGCTAAACGGTGTAAAGTTTGACTGTGTTTTACTGTAGAGGATTCAACACTGGGATGTAACAATCTGCAGCTGCCAATGTCGGAAAAACACAGACGGTGCGTTCAATGAAACTGGTAATTTACATTCTCGTGGTGCATTCAAAGTTATTGTTAAATGTCCTTATCCCATCTGGTGGTTGTTTTTGTCGTTCAACAGCAATTTACTAGTGAAATAAGTTATTGTTATAGTTATTACATTATTATTAAATCATTTAATTTTGACCATATGGCCTTAGCAATAAACAAGTTCTTTAATGTCGCCAACTGTTGTTTAGTACCTTCTTTTTTTTCTTTTTTTAACTTTATTAAAAAGTATCAGGCACCGTTAATTATGTATGTGATTAATTTAGATTAATTAATCACAGAGTATGTAATTAATTTGATTAAATTTTTTTATCGATTGACAGCCCTAATATATATATATATATATATATATATATATATATATATATATATATATATATATATATATACACATACAAATCAATATTAACTATACAAATCATGTAATATAAACATTTGTGTCTTCTGATTAGTACCACTATGCTGCCATCAGTTAGGGGGGAAACAATCCTGGCGGACGACAATACTGCCTAACAAAGGCAAAAGACCTTAACTCGCCAGAGTGTGAAACTGAGAAAAATGACTTTAAAGTTATCTTAATGTCCTGACAATTGAGTTATATGTATAATATTGTAATTTTCACATTTTGTAGTGTATACCTGTATTAATCTATCGACAAAAACATTTTGAACTCAAATTTGACCTTTGACCCTTTTAGGAAGTTACTGTATTCTGCCTTAGCATTGCCCACAAAATGACAATCGGTCATACCGAGGTAAAAGACCTTAACTTCTATTTTATAGCACAATGTTATGATAACAATGATAACTTTTACTTAAAATGTAAGCAATATTAATCATATTGGACTCATTATGATAAAAATGGCTTCACATTTATCAACATCATATGAAAATGATATATCAATACATTTTTTTTCTGTATTTCATACTCATACTAGTACCACACAGGCAGTCGCATGATTGATTTACACACTCACTCTGACAGACGTCAGAATTAAGCAGGAGAGTGTTTTGATGTTTTAATGCATATAAAGCATGTTCTTCTGTTTAGATATGAGGTACTAATTTAGACTCATTGCAAGAATGAAGACGTGAACATAAAGATGCCGTCATTCACGTGCATATTAAGTAGCCACGTTGGTTTGTTTTGGTCTTATAATACATCCATAGATGCTCTGCAGAGACGATGGTTAGTTTAGCCAGCAGTTCAGTTCACAAGAATTTGTCCAAATTTCAAGATTTGTGGCAAACTAAGATAAACAGTTAGACTACAAACCGACAGCTTTTGCTTTAGCTTGTTTGTCGTTGTCGCTATTTAGAGTAGAGCTGTGTTTGTGTAAACAGCGCGGTGGGCAGAGATTGAAATATATCGCTTCCTACATGTGTACGCCTGTAGACAGGTGAGTGGGTATTAATAGGTATTTACTTTTAGGTTTTATTGTAGCCTACTTACAGTAACGAGTGTAGCGGTATCAGTCAGGTACATGTGCTGTGTGTCAGCGTCGTGTGTGTGTGTGTGTGTGTGTATGGCTAGCGCCATATGCTATGTGCTTAATTTATGTTGCTCACCCTCATAGTTGTGTACGTAACTTGATGTGTCCCACTTCAAAGCTTTCTCCCGTTTCCTGATGGGTGCAGGTGAAAGACCGTCGACCATTCTGTGCACATTGTTGACATATACTAATAATAAAGCGATGGACGGCGGGGGTAAATAAACTTGGGTTACAGATCCATGGTTACAGAAGAGCCGTCCGCAACGGATGTTCTAACATAAAACGAACGCACCCTCAACGGGGCAGGGATCATTTCATTGGTCAACACTACAGCTGGCATTCTATTGGTTGCTGAATTTTGATAGGGTTGTCACACAAACAATCCGAGAGCGCAGGAAAAATCCGAGAGGAGAAGATTTGCAAGCGCACAGAATCAGCCTGAGTGCGAGGAGAAATATCTGAGTCCAAGCAGAAAGTTTGAGCACGAGCACAGCAAATCCAAACGCGAGCAGTGACTATTTGAGTGTGAGAGCAAGGTTTTGAGGGAAATAATTACAACATCTGAACGTAATATTAGTGAGAAATGCTCTCAAATTGAAATAATGCGCTCTTGAATAAAGATAGGAATATAACTCCATGCTCTCCAGCTTTTGAAGTTACGGCAAAGACGACACACAATTTTCTCCCCAAAACAGTAAAATTGACTCAACATATTTGTCCACATGATAAAGCAGATCTTTAATGTTCCAAAAATGACAATAACTAATTTTCGACCAAAATTGAGTTACAGTCTTTTCGATTTGCACGGCAGAATAGTGGGCGGTAATGCTCCGCCCATCTGCAATATATTCCGGTCAGCACAAAACGGCCATGCGTGACACTTCCCTATCGAAATTTGCATTTAATCTCCTTCTCCCAGTCAGATTGAAAAGTTGTTATAATGTTTTCTCTCTCCACGTGGAGATATAAAGGTCGTGTGCCGTTATTGACGAGCATATGAACGGGGTCACACTGAGCTGCTCTCTTTGTACACTCAGCAAACGGCTCTTATCTCCTTAATGTATGTATAATGTATATCAGCCATCACGTTCTTTCAGTTGATGTCTAACACAGGAAGGCCTATTAGGCATGCATTAAAAAGTGCCGATTGCCTCTTTGTACGGACGCAACTCATTTCTGCGAGACAAAATAATATCTGTGCCGGGAGAGACTGAGAAGGTCATCAGCAAACAGAGCAACAACAACAATACTCATTACTATTCATTGAAACTGGCAAGTAAATAGAAAAAAAAAAAGTGTTGAGGCGTGGACTGCCAAGAGCTAATGAAGAACCTGCAAGTGGAGGTGCTGAGAAAACAGACAATGCCAGAGCGATGTTTATTAGTTGCTGTACGTCCACCTCTGGCATCAATCTGTTTCAATAAAAAAAAGGGTTGTGGTAAAAGGCTGTGTGTGTAGCGTGAAGGGCAACAATTACACCTCCATGTTCTGCTGCTATGCTCAAATATAGTTTAGAGGTACCAATTTTATGATCGTAAATGCCGCATGACATTGTTTCTGGGGACAACTTCACTTGTAGCGCTCTGCCACGTGCACTGCTAGGGCTCTGTTGAATCAACTTTTAAGACAGTATTCACTGGATTCACTGCAATCTGGATGATCTCACAAAGCCAAAGTACATACCATATGCGAGAGTAACATTCAAGGGAACGTAGAAACAGAGTCCAAAATCTAGGATGTTTTAACAGTTGTTATAATAGATGGGGGTGGGGGGAAAAACTTGATGCAGCATAGTATCGCGATATTTTCCGTGGCAATACTGTATGGATACACAGACGCCAAGTATTGCTCTAATATTATGTATGTGTTGGTCAGTTTGTCTGCTTGACAATCCCATTTTGCAGGAAAACAATTGAGGTGAGATGAACAAACAGAGAAATGTATCTTTTTAGATAAAACAGATGTTGACAAAGTTTCCTTTTGGGGACATCATTTGAGATTGGGGAAAAATTAGAAGTTGGGAAAAAGCTAATAAATTGCAATATATTGCAGAATATTGCGATGTGTTCAAAAATCGCAATAATATCGTATCGTGACATTAAGTATCGTGATGATATCGTATTGCGAGGCCTCTGATGGTTCCCACCCCTGATAATACATGTTTCAGAGGGCTGAACGATTATTCGTTTTCAAATCCAAATCGAGATTTGAAAGAATGCGATTAGCGTGAAGACAGCGATTAATGGATCGTGCAATATTTAGTTAAATGTTTGGTGTAGCATTTCATTTAACATTTTTTAATTACTCTTTTCATTATTATATTTACTGTTTTTTTCATTAGATAAATGCTGGAATAATGTTACATATCACAGATTGTTTACAGAAATGTCAGAAACTTTATTTAACATGATCGTAGAAGGTAGATTTTGTAGCTAAAAAGAAAATCGCAAAATCATATCGTAATCGCAGTAATCTGGCAGGAAAATTGCATTTAGATTTTTTCCCCCAAATCGTTCAGCCCTAATGTGTAACACCATTCTCATATCATCGTAGATCATAGTAGTGCCCCCAGCACTCCCATTCAAAAGTCCATTTGACCGAAAACGAAAATACGGTCAATCTTAAAAGTGGCGCTTCCATCCTAATTATGCTTTTAAACGAAAGTTTGACTCCCTAGGTTGCATTTTGGCGAGAGTTACGCTTACTTTAAAGAGACAACAGTGCAGTGCATCAGCATTTTATTGCACATGCCAAAGTACACTGAAATTCTTGACTGAAGTCTAGGCTCGGTGAACCGTTCATAATGATGCATGTTGGTATCTGCAGCAGAGTGTCCTGCCAGAACTACTTCATAATTCAGTGTCTGACCCAGAAATGTATTCTTTTATGTAACCCCTAAAAAATTTCGATAGAAGGTGCGATAAAATTTAAAAAAAAAAATACTACTATAGAGAATAAAACTACTCTGGGCTGAATTTTCCTAGTAACCTTACCAAAAAAGGCTCAGGATGCTGCAAATGTTGGTATAATATGAAAATGGCATTGTTAGTTAATTTCCTAACCTGGCCTGGCCTGGGACACACATTCATACGGTTTGATAAAGTACGTATTGGACTTTATCTTATCATTGCACTTACAATAACGAGCGTACCTGTCCTCAATTTAGGTCATCCTGTACGTCCCATCTCCAGTTTTTCCTGCATCCACCATGCAAAAGCGAACTCTGTGCACACCAGTGTTTTTAGCTCCAGTAGAAGAACTAATCTCCGTTTTAACTAGCACGCCCAAACCAAAATATCTCATCAACACAAACAGGAGGCAGCATGTAAACTCTGCCCGTTTCTGGTAGTTGTTATGGTAACGTTAGTAGCTTAGTCAGAGAACGAGACGTCATGACCCAGTCATGTGGCGAAACATTGGCGACAGTGTCGGTGTTGCCAAAGGTCTCCGTTTGCTGCCGCTGAGACTGCAACACAACCCCGCAGATTCCAAACCAAACGGGTTCACAGTGTTTCCTTTAGGATTTTATTTTTAGCAGTGGGGGTCTGAAATCCTGCCATGGCGGGCCGCCACTACAGAATCAACATAGAGGAAAAATGTCTCCGGTTTAGAGGCTCTGAAACGCCAGAGTCGTGTGAATGTGAGATGTAAACGTAGCAAAAGGTATTCCAAAACGTAGCAATGTAAATGTAGCCCGACACCTTCAAAAAGTGGTCTCGAGACCAAGACCGATCTCGAGTATAACACTAAACTGGCTAAACTCTTCCAACACATACCAGTTGTTGTAAAACCTGTGCCTTCCCCACGGTGTGTCTGTCCTTGCCTGTTCGGAGGTGTTTTTGTGTTGTGTGTCTTCTCACACAGGAAACTCAGCCTAAACGGGCAGAATGTGAAGAGGTTTGTGTCTCGGTGCACCCTGGGGACTCTGCCGATGGAGAAACGTTCCCTCTCACACTTTGAAAAGTTACAAGGTCTGGGTTTGGTCTACTCTTGAATTATTGAAGACTCTCTCTCTATCCCCGTTGTGTGTGTGAGCTGTCTTAGCGCTGCTACTGTCTGTCTGACCTTGTGGCACAGAAAGCATTCAGATGCTCGGAATGCCTCGAGGCAACAGGAGCACAGGTGCACACAGCAATGATGTGTGCTCTGAAAATAGCGCTGTGGACTGTGAGTCAATGAAGCATTGTCTCTTTTTTTCTTTTGCAGTATGGGGGTTTATATTCCTTTCACTGTTGAGGTTGATTTATGACAATTATGCTACAGGAAATGCCACGATCAGAGGCAGCAATCATCCGCCACCAGTGACTTTTTCTTTTGAATCCGGTGAGTTTAGCGCTGCTTTTGATCTTACACATCTGGTCATATTTTAACTCTTGTGTTGTCCTCCCAAAAGTTAACCCTTTTTTTCAGATCCTTTTTTCATTGTTCTTGACCCTTTTTTTTTTTTTTTTAAGTTTCTGTCGCTTTTTTCTGCACTTTTTTTCTTTACCATCGGATTCACCACTTACACCAACTTATCTGATTTGACTTTTAAGATTAAGTAATTTCTGTGTTACAGTGTCTATATGTAGCTGCTGTTTCTAGTTATCATGTGAAGTCAGTTCTTGGCGCGTTACCGCCACCAACTGTCAATCCTTGGATTAGCGTGAATAGTATGCATACGGGCAACGTGATAAACGTTAGCATATATGCATGCTAACAAGTGTAAGGTTTAGAAGTGGAGTTAATTCATATTTGAAAGTTGTAAGGCTCAGAATTTAATATAATTTATATTTGAATTCATTTACTAGAAATGTATTTACAATGTTTAGTCAGTTCATCATTTACATATTTATGTTACACAATTATTAGTTACATATTTACATGTTTACATATTTAACACAGTCAGGATATTCTGTTGAATCTGCCTCTCTGATTCCCTCACGTTTACTTCAGTCTAAGTTCTCGCTTCTGATTGGTTAGTTCAGTCACGTGAAAGGTCCGAACAAGGAAGTGTTGTTGTGAGTGGTGTTCAGTGAAGTACCGCTTGAGAAAGTCATCCGTCTCCATCCTGCTGTTTATTCTCATAAAAAGTGATCCACCACTACATACCGAACTCACGCTACCCAAGCACCAGATAAAACATAAAGCTATTGGTAGTCAAAAACACCACAGGGTATATTTAAATTTTAAAATCTAAAAATTATAATACTATTTAGTAATTTAACCACTTTAGCTTAACATAATTTACCCTAGAGCATTTTCAGTCACCTGGCTAGCCCTATTTACACACAACTACGTGAGACAAAATGTATATATTGTGCATCTTTAGATGCTCTGCCGTCTCTGTTGTAGATCTTTAAATAATGGCTTTGTTCCTGTGTGTTTGTCTGAAACACACTGAGCATATGAATAGACATTTCAGTTTGCAGTGGGAGAAGTTTAGGAAGATGATTTGCATATGTTTTTTTGGGTCACCATTTGATGCCATAATTGCTGTAAATCCATCTGATAACTGCACTTAACAAAGGATCCAACTACAAACCTTTTAAAACCTCAAAACGTCTCCACAAGGTGACTTTTTGATACTCAAAAGAGAGCTTTTCGGTGGAGTGTTACCTTAAGTCTCTTATTTTCCATTTCCCCTGGCCTTCTCGTATTGTTTTTCACTCTTTCTCCCCTCCAGACTGCTTTTCTTTTCCAGGCCCCTCTATGTGTAATGGCTTCCATACCGAGGAGCTATTTCTTTTACGATCCTAGAGTGGGATTAATGTTTGCCAGTGGAGGCAAATGGCCATCCAGGGAGTTACCTGTCAGGACCCTGCAGTGCGCTGCCCTCTCCACGGGCCGATGGATGTTACACAACAGCAGGAGACGTCACCTTGGAGGAATGTGGGAAATGAGAGGGGGGCGGATCAGAGAATGAGGGAGGAGAGGGGATGGAGCAGAGTGCTTCAGTGACTCTTGCAGTACCTTGACATGAGTCACAGGGAGATAAAATGGGTCAACTGACCAGAAGAAATCATGATCCTGTTACAATGTGCGGTAGTGTGCAGACTGAAAACAACTGTCTCAGGTGCCTTATAGGTTTATATGTACAATTGTGTTTACTCATTATATACTAAACACATAATTACACATTATGCACTATACTTTTCTAAATGGTGTGTGCACAGCTGTTATAATTTGGGTGAATGCAGAGAGAGCCTGGTCCAGACCTCTGAATATCTTGCCACATCTCTGATATGTTCAGCAAATCAAATAAGTCTGGTGTTGTGCTTATTACCTCTGCCAGTGAGGTTATGTTTTCAGGATTATGGGAAAATACTACTCGCCGGATTTAATGACACTTGGTAGATGGGTTTAGCATGGGCCAATGAAGAACCCATTGAATTTTAGAGCGACCAGCAAACACAGGACTTTTACCAGTGTATCCCAAAACTTCCCAGTTAGATAGCAAATACCGTAACGGTAAACATATTCTTTTTTAAATCTTAAATCATTCCCCGAAAGAACCAAGCAGGCCTGCCTTGTTGCATGATCCAAACTTTCTTCAAAACTTGTCATTTTCAGCGTGTAGCTTGCTAGCTTGAAGTTTGTTGTTGTTTCCCAAAACAAACGGAGTACATTCGGTAAATGATCGTTGATCCGGACTAGCCTAAATCTAACCAAATACATTACCAGGTATTTATTCGAATCATTACTTTTAGGTACTGTATGAGGACAGAAATTGTTGCTGTAGATCGTATTTCCTGCCACTGCTAAGGGCGCAAATGTATAACTCGCTCCCGTGGGACGTATTAGAGGATAGGAATAAATGCATGTGGTCGTATGGTTTGGAGAACTTTTTAAGTAAGTTATGCAGACACTTTTAAAGTCTCTTGACTATTTTAGAGAGATCCTGTGGTTTAAACTGTAATCAGTAACACAGTCTGAGTCTCCAGACCCTGTGCTGGAAAGCATTTGTCTTGCTATACTCTTTGTTTTAACAGATTAAATAATAGTGAAATTAAACCACTCCACTGTTAATTATACTGTAAGCACCCGTGGAAACCCCGTACGGACCCCTGGACGTCCCTGAACTCCTTTTTGTGAGCTGGTAATTAGCTTCTAAAACTTTTGAATTTTGAATCCAGCCGCACAGGAGGGGCAGGGATTTTTGAGCCCATGGCGGGTCCCTGGGATCGGAGCTCATTACAAGAACTACTTTTGTTATAAGAAGGCCCACCGATGTCCGTCCTGAGAGCCATTCTGGGTCCTGACCCTCAGCTTAAGAACCACTGCAGCAGACTCTGAGGCCGGAGTGGGTCTCTGGCTCTCCTCACACACTAATGCACTCAATCTGTCTGCTGTCCTGAGGTCATCCTGTGAACGCTGAAGTGATGCTGTAAGCAGATAATAAGAAGCTCTACTCTCTACACAGGGAGTTTGCTTGGTCAAGACATTAACTCCATTTTTCCAACCTAAGCTGGCATAGTTTGTGGGAGGAGAGGAAGTGCTCAGAGGTGGGATTTTTGTAACAAGTTCATGTCAATAATGGAGGGTAGTTATCATGTTTATTTTCCTTTTTATCTCTCAGAAACTTGAAGTAAAGTGTCCAATATGTGATAACTGTCTTTCTAATGGGCTTCAACCAAAAGAATAACACTGATGAACGGGAAGGAGCACAGACTATTCCCCCAGAAAACGAGAATATAGGTCGATTGTGCAAGCAGCTCATAACTAGGGCTGGGTATCGTTTAAACATTTTTGATACCGGTACCGGTACCAATACCGTGACTTCGATACCGGTTCCTGAACGATACCCCCCTCTATACCAATTTTATGAAACAAGAAGAAATTACAACATTACCGCACAAATATTTTTATTAATTTTTCAGCTCTTACTATGTACAACGTAGAGTTTTTCCTGCGTGTCTCTACGATGTCTAACGTTAGACAGCCAAGAAGAAAAAAAAGTTAATAGTGACTTATTTCAAAGCGGCTTTATGATTAGCACGCAATTTGTCACCACAACAATTCCCATTTTTGATTAGCGCTGCGCTGTGCTTCATGGCAATCATCACCGCAGTTGGGGAGCTCCTTTACAGAAACACATTACCCTTCAACATCAAAGCGGCACACAGTAACACAAAGCTTGTCAGCCTAAACTACAAACAGTAGTAGTGCAGCAAATTCCATAAAAACTGAGATGCATTTATCACAAGCTGCACTCATTAGCGTAAATTGCCGGGGGGTATCGGTGGGATCAGGACCCAGCCCATCTAAGGGTTGTCCTTTATGTCTTTTGTGCCCCCCCCCTACACACACACACACACACACACACACACACACACACCAACTGTTGAAATAATGAAATTCACACCCATAGTTGCACTAACCACAGAGCTTTCTCTCGCTCTTCTTTTTGGTTTCTATTAACTGGACCAATCTGAGTACTCAAGCCCAAAGCTTTGAAACTGTGGCTACATTCATACATGCTGGTGCCCATACACATGTAAGGCATTCAGCAGCCCCTGCTGTGTTTTTCCTACCTGTAGCTTCTGTACCTTTGGGCCCAGCAGAGGGCAGCGTACTGGTGCACCACAGGCGACTGGAAAGTGTCGACGTTTGTTTCAGCCCACACACTTGGCCTGAATAACCTCCTCATGCGAAAAATCATCCTCGGATTCCTCTAGCCAGAGCCAGACACCGGTAGAAATGGTTGAAGAAGAAGAAGAGACCAACACATTGTCACTCCCAGCGTGTCACAAAGCGAAGCTTGGTCAGGTGCCTTTGCCGTTTCTCACTGACGCAAAAAGTCTCCTTAAGTGTCCAGCTCTAGCTCTGGCATCATTTTAAGGTGCGCTTGGTTGGGACCCTTGGCATCACTTTTTGACGCTTGGGTCAGGATGTATATTTAACTGGCATGCGGCGAAAGAACGGGACAGTTAGGTTTAGGAAAAGATCATTGGTGTGGTTAGAAAATGTACATTTCAACGACAAGCAGGACAAGAACGGGACGCAAACCCCGGTGTCCTGTGTGAAAGGGCTGTGTTGTTTGACCCATCGACAACCCCAACCAACCTCTTTCAAGCTCCTTTGGCGGTCGAGCTGCTGCTCTGCCTGGTGCGTTCCATACAGACGCTAAAGGGTGGTTGTTGCGTCGGTATCTGACGCTAAGAGCCACCGACCAAGCGTTAGTATTTTATGGGTTGGGAATGAGAACGGGTTGAAGAGACTGACAGAAGTTCATTTAGATAGGGTGCAATGGAGCTGGTGAGTGTCTCAAGAGGGAGAGAGAGAGAAATTATGATACAATCACTATGGAAAAATAGTTAGGAATACAGATTGATTTCACCAGATCCCGTGTCACTTCTTAGTTGCATTTTATTTTTTTCAAATGCTTTTTCAACACAAGACTTCCTCGCCCATACGATAAGGCCCAAGCCGGGCCGCCCCTCTTGATCCACTGCCGTCTTGATGCTTTTTTCTGCTGCCTGGTGACTCATTAAGCCTCTGCAGTCGACTTCAATGGCCACTCATCGTGTCTGCCCTACTTGGCTCTGTCGTCTGCCCACACAGTCTGCTTATTGAGCTACCTTCCTCTCAAAGGCCGCCTCCGTCAGGTCTTCCTCCAAACAATCTGCCTTGATGTTTCAGACATCACAACCTAGCCCTGTTTGGGATTGTCTCATCCACTGCAAATGCTTTCCATAGAAAAGCTTAGAATAAAGAAAGAAAAGAAGTGGCTGTGTTCTCTACCCCCCCTGATACCATATGAGCATTTGTTGGGTAAAAGAGGAGAAAAAGGAAAAAAAAAAGCATGAGTTCCATCCAGGGCCCCAGGAAGTGTGCTCAGCCTTGCTGCCTATTTTGTCCAGTTGCCACTTGCGTATTGTGTATTGCAACGAAAAATACACCTGCGCCCTAAAAGGCATTATTTTCCCCGTAGGCCATATTGTAAAAGAAACGTCAGGACACTGCAATTGCAAACAAGATCAATTGTGACTCTATTTCTAATTTTTAATCCATGAACTTTTTATATTTTGAAAAACTTCATAGGTTTATAAAACCTGTAGTCTCACATTGCCAGACCTTCCTCCACAGCGCTGCGGAGGAGGGTCTGGCTAGTCCACACAGCATCCTGGGATGGGAGAGAAAAGTGCTTTTGGTTTATTGGCATTTCTTTAAACCAATCACAATCCTCTTGGGTGGCGCTAAGCCCAGATGCCGTTGCAAAATATCCTTGGGAAGGAACTTGTTTTAGTGGAACATGTGTACGTTCAAAGGTTGTTTTAGTCGTGCAACAGAAAACTCCGATTGGACAGATAGTCTAGCTAGCTGTCTGGATTTACCCTGCAGAGATCTGAGGAGCAGTTAACCATAGTCCTCATAAACCCACCAGGGTTTAAATTCAAACTCAAAGAAAGTTTTTTTAATCCGGCCGAAAAGAGTAACATCCGGCGGAATTTCCGGAGCAATCCCGGAAGTGGAATGTATGTCTTGGATATAGACTATAAAACCTGTGAAGTCCCAACATGGCATCATGACTTCGCGTAAACATACACGCCCACTTTCCTAAGCCAAGTGGCATGTTATCTGTATGCATTTTGAGCTATCCGGGTGGATGTCTACGCTGTATACAGCGGAAGTAAACATACACGCCACGTGGCGTGTTATCGTGAGAAGAAAGCCACAGTTGAGTTTAGGAAACGTCACACGCTGGTTTGGTTTAGGAAAAGACGAACTGGTTGGGTTTAGGAAATGTGACATACGGGACGTGATCCCCAGTCTCCTGGGTGAAAGTCCTGTGTTTTACACATCCTCCACTCCGGCCTACTTCCCTGCACGGATTTTCGGCCTTTCATACTACTCGCTACGGCGTAAATTCACACGCAATTGCAAGGTAATGTAAGTCAATGGAGGCCAAACGGCGTTGATAAACTCGCTAAGAAGCAAGTATGCATCTTTATAACACGCCAGTAATGGCATACGAATTGGCATGTCATACACGCCATTTCATGAGATCAGTCTGGACGTCACCACAATGTAAAGTCTATGGTCCTGCAGGAGAAACACTGCTGCGTATATTCAATGGGCTGCATATCACCAGGGATGTCGGACTGGGGGTTGAAATGGGACTGAGTACCCAGGGCCCTCGTGTGAGGACGGCCCAAAAAGATGCTAGAATGAATAGCTGTGGATGCAAGGAGGGGCCCATAGAGAATGCCTTTCTACAGGGCCCAGAATTGTGTGCTACGCCCCTGCATATCACAGAAGTAATACCTGGAAGATTGGAAACTTTTTTGGCATATTTGGCAAGGCGAGCAACTCCATTCAACTGAGTAGGCGCCATTTTGGGATCCACTATCCCGTTATTATTAAGCATCCATGGTGGCTTCTTGACATGTTTTCATCCCTGAATGTTGCATGTTGGATTCTCGAGCACACGTCTGCATGCTGAGATCAATCCATCATGATCCCATCCTGAATCCCAAAGCTGCACCGCTCAGTTTTTCCTGAACTGAAGAAAGAGGTGGAGGTTTGTGTGTATGCGTGTGTGTGTGTGTGTATGTGTGTGTGTGTGTGTGTGTGTGTGTGTGTGTGTGTGTGTGTGTGTGTGTGTGTTTCTGTGTTGAAGCATAGGAAAATGCCGCCCTCCATTGTCAGACATAATCTCAGCAGTTAGAGGGATGAGTTGGAGGGCTTATTTGCGTTGAAGTCTTTCTGACGTGGATCCCAGTTTCCAAGGGTATTAAGGTAGACATGATGACATAATTCCTGGACCAAAACACCAGCAAGCCCCCTTCAGCCTGCAGTCTTCAACCCGCATTGCCCATCCGCCTGCTGAGCCCACAGGAAGAGACATGATGGATTTCAAAGTAAAGTTGTGTCGAGTCTTGTGATAAAGCCAGGCGCTGTCAGGATCGCTGCCACTGCAAACATGTTTTTACCTTAAGATCGTCCTCGAAAGGTCTGTGGGGCATGTAGAGAGAGTACAAAAAAGATCATCGAAGAGAGAAACAGGAATGGAGAAAAAACAAAAGAGATATTGAGCGAGAATGAAAGAGACAAAAGGAAAATGAGGCCGAAGAACAAAGGACAAGACAAAAAGTAAAAGAATCAGACGTGAAACAAGATATAAAAATCTGTTTAGCTGTGAAAAACTTAATCTACCAAAACCAATCAAAACAAATCATATTTCTTGAAGGCGACAAATGTACCTCTTCTAAATATTGGGGGGGACATATCCCCTGCATCCCCCTAAAAATCTATGCCTATGCACTCTTTCTCTTCTTTGGCATGCTTCTGTCATGAATGACAATGCGTGGCGCTTTTCACACACACATACATAACAACAAAATAACAAAACAAAATGCAGAAAAGAAACTTGTTCATGCATTTTTTTTTCAAGTAGATTAGATTATTATAATGCTGTCTTTACCAACTTTTAAAAACAATCAATTGACAAACTACAATTAATCCAGAACTGTGCTGCCAGGCAACAAATAGAGAGCATATTAGAAACTTAAGGCTCTGACACACTAACCCGACGGCCGACCTTCAGCAGAAAAGGCAGTCGGACTGACTGTCTGCCTCCCTGAGTTGGTTCAAAAAAGTGCCTCAGAACACACCGAAGCGACGCCGACGTTAGCATACGTTCTGCGCGTGCGCGAGACGTAATACGTCTCCATAACAGCAGGCGGCGCTAATCTGTATTGTACTAAAATAGTTCACCAAAACGTGTTTCTGAAAACATTTTAAGCGAGAAATAAGCCGTGCAGTTGCTGAATCTGTCTTCATTTCAGATCAACAAAGGTCAGTTTAAAAGATTTTCGTCAGATTTTGAGAGGCGTTCGTCAGGCTCATCCCGCTCGTCATTTCCGGGTTAGCACTCCACCAATCAGATTGGTCATTGAGTCTGACTGCCCGCCTTCCCATTCAACATGTCAAATCGGCCCAAATGAAGACCAACGGCACGGAACACACCGAACAGACTCGAGTCACTGACCTAGCCAGACTGTCCGACGGCCGATTATCGGGTTGGTGTGTCAGGGCCTTTAGCCCATTTTGAGCTAACCTTACTGGCTCCCAGTGTCTTTTAGAATAGATTTTTTTTAAGTTATTTTAGTTGTTTGTAAGGCTCCTAATGGTTTGGGGCCGGCCTATATGTCATTTTAAAATCCTTTACAGCCTCTTAGATTCTCTGCTGCCGTTTTTTTAAATACATGGATGCATCAACAAAGACAACGAGGGGGGAGTGATACTAAATGTATTTTGGACTAAATTTGTGACTGTTTTTCACGGTGTTGTTTAGTGTGCCTCTGTCCTGTTTCTGATCTGCAGTTGTGATGGTAGGAGGATGTATTTAGTATTGATCCAGAGAACACTTCCCGTCTGTCCCCTGTGTGCAGATGTGTCAGGACTGTCAATCAGCCCGTCAGCCAATCTCATCAGAGCAGAAGTGAGCTGAGGAAATGGCTTGTTGGGACATTTGTCCGACAGCTTGGCTCTGTACGAGATGTTGGTCTGTGCTGCGGAGAGAATCTGCTTGCAGCTTAGTTCTCAAGAACACTGGCTTTCTTTACATTACATTACATGTCATTTAGCTGATGCTCTTATCCAAAGTGACTTACAATTGCTATATATGTCAGAGGTCACACGCCTCTGGAGCAACTAGGGGTTAAGTGTCTTGCTCAGGGACACATTGGTTGATGTATCGCAGTATCACAACCTTGAGTGTGAAGTTATGATCACTGGCGGAATAAAGTCAATATAGCAAATTTGATGGGCAAACCTTTATTTGGCCAACAAAATACTTGTCTTTGGTTCTTTTAACCATTTAACTTTTGTAAACACTTTGTAACCTAAGGTTTTGAATGGTGCTATAGAAATACTTCTTCTACTTACTTACTTAATTACTTACTTATTTACACACATATTTACTTACCTTCTTACATACTTATTTACTTACTTACATACTTAATAACTTACTTACATACTTACCCATTTACATACTTATTTACTTACATACAGTACATACTCATTTACATACTTATTTAATTACTTACATACGTATTTATTTACTTACAAACGTACTTACTTACTTACATACTTAATTACTTACTTACTTACTGTACTTACTTACATACTTACTCATTTACATACTTATTTACTTACATACAGTACTTCCTCATTTACATACTTATTTACTTACAAACGTACCTCCTTACATACATACATACTTACTTAATTACTTACTTACACACTTATTTACTTACATACTTAATTTCTTATTTGTGTTACAGCTGTACAGCTACATCATCATTATTGACACTTTTCTTTGAGGAAAAAAAGCTTTTTTGGTTGAAATGTATAGTATGAAGAAGTATGCTTCTGCACACATCCACATACACACATCCAGACACAAACATTCAACATTATTATTATTCACAGAAACACAAATAAGAGTAAATATTATAAAGGTTATTTATAATACATTACAACACGCAATTTCTAACAATTGTGTCAGAAGTCTCTGTAGCCTGCATATAAAAGCTTACATGCTTTCCCATTGGACAGCTTCATGACCGCATGCTAATGTAACTAATAATGCCAGCAGCTGTTACTTGTGAACTCATTTGGGAAACATGTTTTACTGAGAAACCCAATGGATCGCACAAGGTAAGTTCAATAATGACACACAACGGGGCAAACACAATGTAGACATATTGCCATAAACACATTCACACACATTTTCACACAAAACGGCAACATTCAGACGTCTGCATCAGATGGTTAGTAGGCCTTGGCATACCCAGAAGATACCGAAGCTGTCTGCAGTTTTTGTGCTTTGTCCGGGACAGTTGGCTCTTATCAGTGGTCGTTTGGCTGATTCAGATTGTTGAATTGGTCGCGTGAGCCGTGGATGATAGGCAACCCTCTGACTGGACATCCAGTATGATGGACTAATTTACTACATTTTGTCTTTATTGTTATTTCTATTTCTTGTGGAAGCCCTGAATGGCAAGGTGAAAAAAAAGATGTATTACTGTGTTAGTAATAAAGAAATGGTTCTATAGAGATGTTGATACTTTCTTTAATACTTTCTTCTTGGCATACAATCAAACAACGAAATGTGTTTGAAACTCAGATATTGGTCTAGACTTTTGTATTTGAAAATTTTTTACATTGAGCATTTTTTTTTAATCTTATTTCCACATATGAATTACTCCAGATTTTGTATTCCATTCCTGACTTCTGCTTAATACAGTATGTCATTCAAAACGTGCCTGTTTGGACGGCCTCGATTGCTTGGCCCGACTCTGTTGCTGATTGCAGCTTTCTCCAGAACCATTGTACCCCAAAATAACTTATAGAAAGACCCCAAAGCAAATATGCAACCTCACTGTACACTACGGACTTACTGTGTGCTTCTACTTCAGAGGAAAACATCATCTGACAGAGAAATGTTACTGGTTACGTTGGAGATTCAGATTTTATTTACCAAATGTACAAATTTACAGCTCACAGCAGTGAAATACGATCTAGTGTCTTGCTTTTTGTTGATATGTAGTGTCAGCAATTGTGTTGAGTTTCCTCTTAGGGAAATGCTCTGAGTGAATTTCAACGCTGTCCAAACTACTACAAATTCCAAACGCCAAGTTCATTGCATACCCAGGAAAGTAGTAGTAGGAAGTAGATCGGATGAACGGTTCTCCAGATCCTTGAAAGACAAATGGACACACACATACAGAGGGTCCTCGCTTTATAGATGTTAAAAAGTGTGTGCAACGTTCTGTAGAGCAGAGCAGCACACACAAGGACGTCAGTGTGTCTTCCATCACCGGAGGCTGTTTGAGGTTCTAATTGTTATGTTATATTTTCCATGTTTCAACACGTACGAAAGATTCTACAGGTACTGAACAGCTCACGTTCAGCTGGACATTACACGCTCAGATATCTGATCAGTGGAGGTAATGATTGGTTGTTACATTAAGATGCAGGTGTCTTTGATCTGTGGCTTTGAGCTCATGTAATGAAAGAGATTTATATTGGCACGGAGCTCTGCAAGGATCAAACGCTGAGCTGAGCAAAACTGAGGTACACGGCCTCCCATGGGTCATCTTTATCTCCTGCTGCTATCTTAATGGCCACTGGGCTCAATTTACAGATGCTACAGGTGTGCAGACATCTTCCTTTATAGGATGGCAAGGCCAATGGAATCCAATCCATCCTCCCTAAATAGCTACTGGTCACAGTTTGAGCCAATATGTTCTGATCCCTGTGGTGAATTTCACACATGAAAGATCATCCTTGAGGAAAGTAACGACTTCTGGCAACTTGTATCAACCAGCATCACATGTCAGCATCAGCACGCCAGTCTTCTTCCACAAACAGTAATCCACAATCAGCCGTTTTTTTTAATGATAATAAAACATAGATTTTGATATATTAAAAGCAAACTATTGAATAAGTAA
Organism: Sander vitreus; assembly: GCF_031162955.1. NCBI lineage: Eukaryota > Metazoa > Chordata > Actinopteri > Perciformes > Percidae > Sander > Sander vitreus. Next base: position 2,834,009 of record NC_135867.1, read on the forward strand.
TGCTCACCATACACTAGAAGACTTTGAACAGACTTTGAAAAGACTACAGTCTGACGCCATCTCACATCCAACATCTAACGTTAAAGACATGTCATAATATGTAAAGACTGGGGATCTTTCAGGGTCATACATTTCAAGACTACAACTAGGTTTGTTTCGAAACATTTAACCAAGCTAGGTAGCTACCGCTAGCGTTAGCTGGAACTTTAGGGAGAGTTTGCAGATTTTCTGTTCTGCCGAATACATGCAGATGAATTTGCAGAACCCGGAGGTCTGCGATTATCCACTATTACGCGCTTCAGAAGGGTTGTAAACCATCAACTTTCCCTCTTTAATGCGTCTCTTTCCTGTTCGGTGATGGAGGGAGCGCACCCATTGTTTGTTGACAATGTTCACATGATTCAACTTCACTACCAAGACTTAAACTTATAATATTTTAAAACAGGTTTGATTTCGTCAGAATTTCAAGACGGGAAAAGTTTTATGACCACCTTACACAAACGATTGAGACGACGGGAGCGCCCCAACTCTAGCAAGACTCATGATTTCCTTCCCAGATTGGAAAAATAGTCTGCGACGGTGGATTCGCTTGACAAGTCGTTTAATGTAACAAGAGATTAGTTGACTAGAGTGGAGATGCAATGGGATTCTATTAAAGAGACAATCACAATGTAAAACGTAGCTAATAAAATCACCGTCATCCGTGTCTGATCCGTCCACAAAGTTTCATTGCAACACATCTGCAGGTTTTTCCTGCTGACAGACATTAGTAGACGCGTCATCTCCAAAAGGTAAAATACAAAAGCAAATGTGGCTAAAACACCCCAGTCTCTCCCTCACCATGTGTAATGCGAAAAGGATCACACAAAGAATTATCACCATCTCTGCAGCCAAACGGAGCAAAAAAAAGTAAAGTTTAGAGGTGGTGTGATTCCATACAGAAGTTAGTGGAAAGACACAAGCATATGCCAGTTCATTCTAGAAGAGGCAAGGATCGCTTTGAAATTGTTCTGAATTTGTGTTTATCCTGGAGCTATTTGACTTAATGAGACCCGATGAAAAATGAGAGACATTGGAGGAAAATAAAAGCAATAGCTGGAGTTCCTGGCAAGCTTTGAAATCAGTCTGACTCTCTGATCTTTAGCACTAACACACACCCTGAGGTTAATATGTGTTGTCAGATAGCTACCGCTAACATCTGTACAGTCAGTGCAATCACTGCTTATAGCAAACAGACATGGGCAGCAAAAACATCCAATGATCACATTTGAGTAATTTAATTGAGAAAAACGTGCTCTGGTTCATTGGCATTTCTTTAAACCAATCACAATCGTCATGGGCGGCGCTTAGCACTGGACGGAGCAGTGGTGTCTCTGCAAAATAGCCTCCGGAAGGAACTTGTTTTGGTGGAACGTGTGTACGTTCAAAAGTTGTTTTAGTCGTGCAACAGAAAACTCCGATTGGACAGATAGTCTAGCTAGCTGTCTGGATTTACCCTGCAGAGATCTGAGGAGCAGTTAACCACAGTCCTCACAAATTAGAGGAGGAGTTAGAACGCCAACACAAATAAAGTGGAAGGTAACGGACATTCGGGCAAAAAGAGTCACATTGGCGGAATTTCCGGCGGCACCAGAGCAATCCCAGAAGTGGAACATCGTGGATATAGACTACTCTTAATCAGTCAAGCATTTATGTAGCCACAAAAGTAAAGGCCAATTTATGCTTCTGCGTTAAAGTATTAAAAGTGAAAGTACTCAACGCAGAAACATCCTCAAATTTTATGCCCTGTTTACACGTACATGGTTATTTTGAAAAACTGAGACATTTCCCTTCGTTTGTGCCCTTCGTTTAAATGCAAACGGAAAATTCGCCTCTGAAAACGATTCTTTTTAAAACCTCCAGCCAGAGTGGAGATTTTGGAAAACTTCGTTTGCACGTTTGCATGTAAACTGAGACAAACGGAGGTTTAGGCAGCCGAGAGAGAGAAGAGAGAGGAAGTGATTCGTTGCTGTTGTTGCTATTTTCAGGATTCTGATTGGCTAACGTGGGCTTGAGCTTCTCGTTACACTGCCACCTACAGGTTTGGCATGCTCTTGACGGCATATATACACGGGTACATGTAAACGAACACTGACAGCTGTGCACTATGATATTTTTGAAAACGGAGAGGTTGAAATGTCCGTTTATGAAAATAGCCGGCCACGTGTAAACGTAGCCTTAGAAACAGGAAACGATGAAAACAGTAATGTGTTTAATACGCTAATCATTTCAGCTGGACTTATAGGCCTTTAAATTGTTGGGTAGTTAAATTTATAATAAAACGTCTTATTTTATAAACTCCATGTGTTTTGGGTGCAGAAATCCTAATTCGTAAAGTAACTAAAGCTGTCAGATTAATGTAGTGAAGTAGAAAGTGGCATGAAAAGAAAGGACTCCAATAAAGTACAAGTACCTTAAATTTATACTTAAGTACAGTACTTGAGTAACTTAGTTACATTCCAGTACTGGGTTTTAGAGATTTTATTTGCAATTTGGCCCCAGACACATGCCAAGGAAGAGTGAATGCTTGCATAGTTAGCTTGGGTCTACGAACAGAAATACAACTTGAGTGTGCTACTGCATGTCACATTTTTTGTCATTTTTGTTTCTTTTTGTGGTTTTCTCCAACGTTTTTGTCGCTTTTTCCCACCTTTGTTGTTGCTTTTTCTTGAGACTTTTGACGCTTATTTTTTGAGACTTTTGATGTTTTTATTAACACTTTCGCTTGCGTTGCTTTTTTCAACTTTTGTCGCATTGTTGTCAACACAAAGCCCTACAAAAGTCAGCAAAAAAGTTCCTTAGCCATCATAGAATTAAGCAAATCAAGAAAAACTGTTTCCCGTCTTTTTGGTTTGGCACACAACTAGGCTTGCCATAATTTATTGTGAACCGAAACTGATATTCAGGCTGGATCAAAATCTGCGAGGGGCCGGATTTGGCCCGCTGGCCTTGAGTTTGACACGTGTGCTAAACCATCAATTGACTCCAGTTCTTGTGAAATCTTCCTGTGTCTCCTGGCCAACAGGGGGCAGCACTGATCCATGCTATGATTATCAAAGAGAGGTCACAGGTCAACAGCAATGGCCGGCAGCCCAAAAAGGAGAGGGGAAAAAGTCAAACCAAACAAGTGAACTGACAAGAAAGGTTCTAAAGCAAGCCAAGGATCTGTGCAGAAGAATTTTGCTCAGTGCTTGGGCGCCTGAGGAGAGTTTACTTATGCTGTTTGCTGCAGCCAGAGGCCTGAATGCTGCTGTAAGGTAGACAGCTCATCAAGATGAGTGACAAGCTTCTGGGCAGGAACAACAACAGCAGCAGCAGCAGCAGCAGAAGAGAACAGGACCAGACTTACAATACAGTCTGTGCCTGGAGGCGAGAAACTGGAGGTGAGGTGAGGAGAGGAGAGAAGGTGGGTATAAAAAAAGCTTTTTAGTCCTCTTGGCAATCAGACATTGTGGGTTGTGAGCAGCGGGGAGCAGCTCAACAGGAGGAAAGGGGTTTATGATATTTTAGACACTTGAGTGTGTGTTTCTGGCGGTGTGTTTTACCGTGTGTACAGTTGAGGGAGGTTTGATGTACTACTGGAGCCATGAATGCTTCACAAAAAGCAGCTCTTTTAAATCCAGGGCTAGAAAAATTGCAGGACTATGGTTGAGATGTGCAACACGATTTAAAGTGATGCTTTTGCATGATTCTTTGTGGAGAAACTCAGTTTTACAGATCTCAATTATTCGACAAAGGGGCATATGGGCGTTAAACGACTAAGAATGTCTTTAGTCGAGGACAGCCCTACTTTCTAAACATATGAGGCTACTGAGCTGTGCTTATCACAAGACACTTGTAACTGTAAACTGTGGCAATCAGTGTCTTCTCGCCGCAGGGAACACAAGTATTTGGTCTGTGGGAATGTAAAATGTGTAAGGGTTTTCATCCGAGACATTGGTAGCGGAGGTGTTGCGCTCTGCATGGCCTTTGTTGTGTTACAGTCTGTCTCTGAATGCTAATATCACATTATCATAAATGTGTAATCGTTTCCTCTGATTTTAACAGAGGCAAGGTGGCTCGCCTCCACTGGTGAAAGTTGGTTTCAAGGATAGGGTCATGGTCATGTAGAGCTGCAAAGATGAATTGATTAGTTGTCAACTTTTGATTCTCAATTAATCGGTTTGAGTCATTTTGTTAGAAAAAAAAGTCAAAATTCTAAAATTCCAGCTTGGCAATCAGACGTTGACTACGTTTACATGAACATAATATTCAGTTTTTTTGCCCTTATTCTGAAAAAGACGATATTCCGACTAAGCTGTTTACATGGCTAATGAAAGTGAGTATTCCAATAATATTCCCGTTTACATGTAGCCGTGCAAAACGGGATTTTTTCAAAGTTTACCAGCGGTGGCGGACCTGTTGGACCGTGTGAACACAGCGTCCCTCTTTCATTCCTTCAACCAGCTTCAACCCCCCCCTCATCAACTGTCGCCGCCTGCTGCTGATTGGCTGGAACAGTCTTGCACTCCTTTCTGTTTTTTCTCCATTTACACACTGTGTATTAAAACCCAAAAAATTCAGCGCACACTGAAAATAGAGAGCTAGGTGACCGTGAGGAGATATTCACGCTACCCGATCTGGCAAACTTGCATAGTGTGGTTATAGCCGATAGAGGGCCGCAATGCGAATGCAGAAGTGCCGTTCACCCTGTTACGAGTTGATGAACCACTGAAACGATTTTGGAAACATTATTTGAAGGTACAAAAGAATCTTTGGTGTTGCTTTAAGTGACCTGCGGCACAAGAACGGGACAGTTAGGTTTAAGAAAAGACTGTGGGTGGAGTTATAAAATGTACGTTTCAGTGACACGCGGGACAAGAACGGGACACAAACCGCGGTCTCCTGGGTGAAAGTCCTGTGTTGTTTGACCCATCCACCCCCCCTTAACCTTTGTCTTTACGCATGTTCGGTCTTTCATACTACTCGCTACCGTTGTCGCTCTTAACACTACGTCATCTTACAGCGCCGCGGTCGAGCTGCTGCTCTGCCCGGTGCGTCCCATACAGACGCAGAAGGGAGATTTTTGGCGTCGGTATCTGACACGGAGAGCAAAAGAATCTTTTGTGTTGCTTTAACATCACTTACTATGCCTATAAAACCAGGGCTAGAAAAATTGCAGGACTTTGCAATGGCTGAGACGAGCAGTTGATTAAGAAATTGAGAAAGTGGATTTTTCAGAAAAAAAAATATATTTTTTTTTTAAAAGGAAGAGCATTTGCTCGGCAACTGTACTGACTCTGATGCTAATAATAAAAAAGAAAGGGCACGAGTTTCACTTTGGAATAAGGGAGACCACTTCATTAGTGTCAATTTGTAGCCAGTGGGTTACTTCAACTGTTGGCTCTTAAAGAAATACAAAGATCAGCTTTAATGCCTCTAACCTGTCTTTAATGTCACTCTTATTGTGTCACTTTGGTTCGACAGATCATCTCGGAAAACCAAAGGCTGCACAGCTGAATCCCACCGCCGCCAGCCCGTCAAAGTATGAGTGAGCAAACTCCCACCTGCCTACTCAGAGTGGTGAGTCACTCTGGATATATGCGCATTAGTTAGACTCATGCTAATGAAATGGATGTGCTCTATCACAGGTAAGACTGTGCACTCTATTTCACTGGCTGCTTGGCTTTTTCCCCCTCGAAATACACAGCGAGGCGATTTCAGATCGTAGTGGCGCAGCACGCAGCTGAGTGCTATTTAATTACCTGCGTTTGAAAAAACCGCTGGGAATGCAACTAATTTAGGTCTTGTTTGATGGGTAAACAAATGTGCCAGAAGATGTCTCCCATCATCCTCCCAGCAGAGGAAGAGGAGGGGGCCGGGGGTGGAAGAACCTGCTTTCTATTACGCATGTTTTAAAAGCCATCTGACAAACTCTTGGAGGGGATTGAAGGCATGCAGTAATAGGGACATTGAATGGTTTAAACTTTGCATAACACCGTAGTGGATTGATCAAGCTTTGGGCTGTGCTGATATTCAAATAGCAGGCTTTGTTCTGACACACTTGAGTCTAAAGGCTTTTGGAAACAAAAGCGAGAGGAATGAAATGGAAAAGAAGTTTGCTTTGATACCGGAGCACGGTGTTCCAAACCTGCAGCTGAAATGTTGACTGTCAGAGATGCCAAGTAGGTTTAAGACTTCAGCTAGTGGATGTCTGTGATTTTGGAGCTTGACGAAATCATTATTGTTGAACTGCTAAAATTCTCCGCCTGTTTATCTGTGGAGGAATTAGAAAAAAGTCAAGTTCAACCCAAGTTCAGCGTTTCAAAGCTGCACAAACTTGATGACAGACGTGGTTAGGGCTGAAACTAAGGATTATTTTCATTGTCGGTTAATCTGTCGATTATTTTCTCGATTAATCGATTAGCTGTTTGGTCTATAAAATGTCAGAAAATTGTGAAAAATGTCGATCGGTGTTTTTCAAATTACCAAGATGACGTCCTCAAATGTCTTGTCATGCACAACTAAACAAAACGTGCAAGAATTAAATCCCCCTTTTCAATACTACCATGGATATAGTGCCACTCGGCCAGCCATGCCAAAACACTTATTTATCCACTTCAATATCCAATGGAAAATAATCTCAAAATGAAATGGCACAACGTGGTGCTAACATAAAACACGGTGCTTTTAAGCCAAAGAGCGGAGTTCACTTTGCGGCGAAAACAAATTACTTTCTCCCAGGTAACGCTGGTTCGTTCCTCAGAAGTTTTTTAATCCAAATCCGATCTTTTTCCTAAATTTAATGAGTCGTTTTGGTGCCTAAACTTAACTGTCATCGCCGCACGATGCTCACTTTTTCTGGCTAAACTCCACTACCACGGCCCCTGAAAGGACCGTCATCTGACGGTGCCTGTAGCCGGCTCACAGTCACCTATTGACGGCTAAACAACGGCCACTGGTAGCCGGCATCAGTGTTGAAGTCAAGACCACCTAAACCAGGGGGAGGGGGGGGTTAACAGTAACACTTTTAAAACTAGAAATGAGTCAAGTAATTGGTTGCATTTGAAGCAGGAAGTTTTACATCCAATCATAGTAATGTTGTTAACACATACATTAGACGATGGCACAGGCAATTTAGTGGTATCCCTGCAGTTGTGGTCTTGACCAGTCTTGAAATAAAGTCCCGAATCCTCTTCATCCGAGATCGAGACAAGGCCGAGAAAAAATGTGGTCGATTCCGAGACAAGACCGAGACCTTCAAAAAGTGATCTTAAAGGTCCAATGTGTAGGAATTTCTCCCATCTAGCGTTGAGATCATATATCGCAATCGACTCTCTCGCGCCACGCAGTTTAAAGAACATATTACAGCTACGGTAGCCTTCACGCTACAAAAAGCCTGTCTCTTGTTCTTTTCAATATCCTTTTTCTGGGCGAAGAAGACTCCTGTTCCTGAAATTTGGATTTTGAATACGTGTGGTCCTCCACGTTTCCTTTTTTAAACTTGCCGGGGCCGGGAAGCTACGATACACATTAGCAGCATTAGCAGCACCTGTGAGTTTATCATGTGACAGCGAAAACGCGAAAGGCAGAGCAGTATGTCCTGTATGTCCCTTACCGGTTAACGTATTTCAAGATGGCACATGAATATGGAGCGTCTACCCCAGTTCATGCCAAGGAGGATACGGAGGATTTAAAAAAACATGATGGACTCTTCAGAAGAGGTCATTATCTTCACTTGAGTTGCTGCGCGTGAAAGTCGCCAGACGCCCCAATCTTCTGAACATAGTCACACTGAGAAATCCAGAGAGAGTTGTGTGGAGCTGATAGTCTTAATTAGCTTTGTAGCAACTCATTTGGCAATGGCTTGAATGTAACGGACGTTCATTAGTATCAAAAAGTTACGCACTAAAGCTTTGAGACCAAGACCGGTCTCGAGAACTACAACACTGTCACTTTTTTTCCCCAAGATTTGGGAACCAAATTAAACAATAAGCATAGAGTTCTTTTTCCCGCACTGCATAAATGTAAATGCAATCAAAATAAAACGTGAAAAATTGATTAGAAAAATAAATTACTGACTTATTAAAAAAACATGACGTTTGTACTGAATTCTGCTGTTGATCTGACAGCTGTGTCTTTTGACTTGCAGAGTGTGTGTGGAGAGTGCTGTGGTGTGTATGCTAATGTGTTTAATTCCACTGGCTCTCTGCTGGGTAACTCATTACAAACACATTTTTGCATTTTTCCGTAATAGAGAACATGATCCTTTTGGCAACTTAACACAGAACATTTCCAACTTGCACTTCCCACCCAAGCTTAGCTTCATCTTATTTTTAACACTTGGCTGTAATTGTCCTTCGGCCTTTAGTTTTCTTTGTGTTTCTTGTATCTTCTCACCAACAGTTGGACGGCTGGATGGCCAGTCAAGTTGGGACAAGGGCTTGACAAGATCTGCAAGAGCGTCCCCTAGCATATAACAGCAAAAACACAGATTGCTGGAATATCTCATCAATGGCAGGGAATGTATTAAGACATTTTAATTTCCTTTGGGATAAATAAAGTATATCTATCTATCTATCTATCTATCTATTGTCTCCCCCAACTGTTAGATGACATTTACGCCAATGTTCTCAAATGCATGATACTTGGAACTAAATAATTTGGTTGGTACTGTACCCGAGGTTCAATATCTAGATAGGACTGAGCCACCCTGGGAGGGTCTGCTCATTTACTCATTACCCTTTTCCGACTGATAACACAGATGTCACTCATTAAGTTCCTATCCCCCCCCCTCTCTTCCTCTCCTTCCTCCTCCTATTCATCATTTCCCTCAGTTTCTATCCTCCTCATTCCCAGCAGTCCTGACCTGTACTGTTTATTTATCCTCTTTCCCATGAGAGGAAATGTGTTTAAACACATTTAAGTGATGATGATGATGATGATGATGATGTGTGCGAACTGTGTGCACTATATTCTAACAATCAACGCTGTTTTTATGTCTTTTGGGACACATCTTGAGTCACGTCTCAAGTCATGTAGTCTATAGTCCCGAGACTATTCCTGAGATTATTAAGGCACCGTCGCTCCGTCCGGCGCTTACCGCTGCCCAAGACGATTGTGATTGGTTTAAAGACGTGCCATTAAACCACAGCACGTTTTTCTCCCATCCCGTAATGCTGTGTGGACAAGTCAGACCTTTCTTCGCAGCGCTGTGTGAGGAAGGTCTGGCAGTGCGTAACTACAAGTCATGTGAGACAAGTCAAAGTAAAGATTGGAGTTGTTCGAGATGGGTTGAAGTCAAGTCTTGGGTCAGTACAAGACAAGTCCAGGTCAAGTCAAAAGTAATTCCTTAGTTGTTTCTTAAGTTTCAGACAAGTCAATTCTAAAGTTATTCAAAACTATTTCAAGTCATTTGAAACAATTCCAAGGCAAGTCCAAGTCAATCAAGACAGTCAGAACAAGTCACCCAAGTACTCAAGTCCAATTAAAGATGCATGTCTGTCATGTCTCCGAATGCTGGCTCGCCATGCGTGAGAAAGTGTGAGAAAGCGTGTTTGTGTGTCAAGGAGAAAGAATTCAAGTTTCTGTTTATAATGTGTGTGTGTCTGTGTGTGTGCGCGCTGCTGATGTCTTTAACCCAGGTTAGATGTCATTTCCTCTCTTCGGCCGGCCAAGTGCGCACACGCACACAAAAAACACTTCACACACTCTCTCTGGTTCACATCCATCCTCTTGAGAACACACAGATGTACACGCACACACCATAATAGTTTGTTCATCTGCATAAACAGTTCTTCGCACACATTTTCTTTGACTCACCCTTGCTCAAACACCCACACACACACACACACAACTTTCTGAGGAGGGAGGTGCGCTGTAGGGAGAGAGAGGACAGCGGTGTTTTCACAAATTACATGCAGACTTCTTGCATCAAGTGTCAGCCCCCCCTGCTTCCTCCTCCTCCTCCTCCTCCTCCCTCTTCCTCAATTTGCTGAACTCTTAAGTCAAACACACCCTTTGCATGAGCCATGACGGAGCGTGCTGCCCACATGGGTTAGATACTCTCCAGAAACGCATGGTTTTTCAGTTGGAATATGTAACTGTTTGGACGTGTGGAATATGGCTCAGACGCCGGCGGTGAAACCTCCACTGCGGAGATCCTTCAGCGAGCATGTGAAAGATTCCACCAACAAGGCTTGGGATGTCTTCTGGAGGAGCGTGAGGGAGAGGCGGCTGTCGGGTGAGTTGGGATATGATGTGAATGTAGATTACGCAGCTGGTTGGCAGCTTGGGATGGGGAGTTCACGCAAGGTTGCTGCAGCATCTCGGTAGTAGAAAATGGTCGTTTACTGCATCCCAGCATGACTCAAGAAATTGAAATGAGGGATGGAGATGAGGTTAAAATCTTCTACTATGGTATATGTTATTTGATATTGCAATATCAGCATATATTGTGAAATAGTAAACTTTCTGGGAATGTCAGTCCTTGGCTGCACCAGCGTTTCTTGGTGTTTTTTTGCACAAACTTAAAAGATGTATTTCAGAGTCGTATACAGCTGATGTCTCCAATACTCTTTTTAATCAGGTCCTTAAAGCCACTGGAGAAACCCAAATCCACATTAGCCTTCTAACTATGTAATTTAAGGCCGCGAACCAATCATAGAAAAATGATACGAGTCACGTCACCTGTACCATGCAACAAAACCACTGCTTCCGCTCAATATGTCTCTTTCTGAGTCAACTCATCACTCCTCGATATCAAGCCTTTCATATTTTTGCTAGCTGACGTGTATATATACTGCCTAGCTATCTAGCTTTCTATTTTTTTGTGCCATCATGCTTGTTTGTGCTGTCATTTTTCCTATACGTTTGTTTTATTCCAAACAGGAGAAATTCAAATGCAGCTCTCATGCAGTGATGTCACTTCTGATTAGAAATGAAAGTGTCCAGACCCAGCAGGTATAGTTATACAAACTGATACTGGAGCTGAAGACTCACTCCAACATCTAATGTATTTACTGATTTTGGGAGCCAAGTTGATGCTAGAAGCTAAGATTAAAAAAAAACAACCAATTGTCCAATGGTCCAGTTGGTCCCGAACATCTCTCTCGAAAGTTAATTAATTAAAACAGCATTCGACTTTTGCGTTGATGTGCAAAAGGTCAAAACATCTTATGGAAGAGTTGGTGAAACCAGTGATGTTGATTGACATTGAGTTGCTGTCAGATGTTAAGAGTACAGTTGCAGTTGTTTGAGCCTTGGGCAATTGCAATGAAGGAATATGGCAACCAGTGTAAGAGTATGTGTTTTTAACCCTCTGAGACCCACATAGACCTCTTTTTTTGTCTTTTTTTTATGAGGTACAGGGGATGTTTACGGGGCGATAGCAGGTAAAAAGTAGATGTTACATAGAAGTGATGTACATCATCTGAAAGCTGGGAACCTGAAGATTAGTTTGAATGAATTAGTTTCATGAATCTGTAATTAACATGTTTTGGTTAGGCACCTTTTTAGAACATTATGATGGAATTTGGAGATTTCTGCAAAAAGTGCTAAATAAGAGCGTTATTTAGCTCCCTTCCCGAGAAGCTAGACATGGTTGGTACCACTGGTTGCCTTAGGCCTTGTAGTTTCATATGATGCCAGTATCTTACCTCTAGCCATAGAACATGACCCTCTACAGCCTCTAATGTTGGCCGGGAGTGCCGACGCTCCTGCAGGTGTCAGAAGGTTAATTGGACACCCTGAACTTCTATGACATGGAGACATGAGCTGCATCGGGCTTTGGCTACTTGTTGGGAGGATAAAATCTCTGTTGCTTTTCGTCTCCTCAGGGGGATTGTTGATATAAACAACCAGCCTTATCCTTTAACATCTCTCAAACCAATTAAGGGCTGGGCAATATATCAATATTATATCGACATCGGTATATGAGGCTAGATATCGTCTTCAGTTTTGGATATTGTAATATTGTGTTGTCTTTTCCCTGATTTTAAAGGCTGCATTACAATGAAGTGATGTCATTTTCTGAACTTACCAGACTGTTCTATCTGTTCTGTTATTTTCCTTTACCCACTTAGTGAGTGTATCCACATGATTGGTGATTATTTATCAAAACTCTCATTGTGTAAATATTTTTGTGAACGCACCAATAGTCAACCCTACAATATCGAAATCAATGTCTTTGGTAAAAACTATTGTTATATTAGATTTTTTTTCCCATATCGCCCAGCTCTAAACCAATTCCAAAAAGCTGTCACGATATCCCGGTCTGCTCCTGCTTGTTTCTGTCCATCATACAGTTGCAAGGCAGCTCCATTAACAAACCACCAGCATGTGATCTGTAGCTGTGACTGATTGTGGTTTCACGTCTCACTGAGGCCGAGTGTTTTCCAAGTGTTTTCCACTTACCGATACTCGGGGTGCTTAACGGAGTTCTCTGCTCCAAACATCCAGCGGTCTCAGCGTGTTCTCCACACCGAGAGCTATTAGCTCTCTCCCCATCTGACAGATCCTGAGAGGTCAGGAGGTCTCCGGTCTGACGCTCACCCTCCTCAGCGGGCGTCTGGCAGAGTTTCATCACTGTTAACACAAAGCAGGTTTCAATAGATCAGCCTGCCTGGGGCACTGAGCTGTGCTGTGTGGTGAGAAAATGGTGTGTGGTTAAAGTGAAGCTGCAGGGAATGGTTTTGTTTTATTTCCCTGGAGGTATTTTTGTGGCGTGTGTGTGTGTCTCTGTGTGTGTGTGTGTCTCTGTGTGTGTCTCTGTGTGTGTGAGATACTGGAAGGTTAATTCTCTGAACTGGCTGTGAAAATGCCACGGTGACCCAGAGGGCGACACTTGGCCGTCACCTGCTGCCGCCATGTGCAGAGCAAGTCTCAGGTGTAAACGTGAGGGACTGTATGAAGGTCTAACAATAGCAACCTGTAGAGGTGTCATTTACTTTTGTGTTTTGTTTTTCATTGGCATGCTAGCTATAGCCTGTTAGCGACATACACATATGCCGAAACTTCAAACCATTTAATACATTTATTTAGTTTGACAATTGTTGAGAGTTATTGAGTTTGAATATATTATAGATGAACTTGTGTTTCTATGTTGAGACATTCATTTCTACAAAAACATCCACACAAGTTTTTGCTGTGGTGAGCATTCCCAAATTCCCGCCGTTTTACATTCAAACATAAAGGTACAAATATGTTTGGTACAAATATGTACTTTACACCTCGGGAAGTCCACAATGTACAATGGAAGGTGCATAATTGTACCTTCAAGGTACATTCTTGTCCTACCAGACTCTCAGATTTTATTTGTACAGAAAGTCTGGCCTCTCTCCATTGACAAGTGTTAACAACTTCACTATCTTTGCAGCTCTTATAAAATAATCATTTTGTAGTTTAACCATTCATTGTTCAGCAGCTTACGTTACGTTCCCTCACTATTTGTCTTTTATTGGTATTTAACATTTTTTTTATCTATACTATGAAACATATCTGGAAATTCCAAAGCTATTTGACCGTCCAACAACAGTTCTGATGGAGTATACTGGTGCCTTATTTTTAACCCTAAACCCATGTCATGGCGAAATTAGCTAGCCTCGTGAGACCGTCCTGATCTCGCGAGCTCCAGTTTTCCACTCGCAGATCTGGTCTGGCATCTTGAGATAGAGAAAAGTTGGAGCCGTTGGTTTTGAGGCGGGTGCGTGCGTGCGTGCACGCTGATTCTCGGAGCTTAACTCTGCTCACCCTAACAATGTGAAGTTGTGTTTGTCACCGTGGACATCCCCCCCCCCACATCACAGTTTCCCATAAACACACACCCACACAGAGTATGGAATATGAAAGGTAAATGATCAGCAGGCTGCAGGACTGGTGATGCACGTCTCTAAGCTTTTAGTTACGAAGCTGCAAAATTCAAAACAGCTTCCTCCAGGGGTTTGAATGAACTTCGGTGATAAACTGAAAAAGTTGATGGTTCAATAATCCTTCTGCTGTATGTTAACGTCCAGACTCTCTGAGCGCCTCTTAAAACTTAAGGAATACCTCTGATTCTGTGACTACGTGTGTGTGTGTGTGTGTGTGTGTGTGTGTGTGTGTGTGTCGAATTCAGACAGCTGGTTCTGCTTTTCCTGTGAGAGCTGATACCTGGCTCCAGCTGTGTGTGTGTGTGTTTTAAGTCAACATACTCTATGACGTTAGAGCAGTCATGCTCACTGATTGGCTGAGCTGGATTATGTAACCCTGTGATTCATAATCCTGTTGCACACACACTATTTTACACGGCAGAGAGAAAAAAAAGCATAGAGAGAGGGAGTTTTTTTTTCGCAGCAATGGTTTTGCATTAACCATGCGTACTTTACATACATTTATCCAATTTTAAATACCACTGATGTCAACTAGTTTCCATGTGTTGTGAAAATGGTCTTATTGAATTAAAACATGCATAAAGAGAGAGAGGCACGGCATCAAACTTGCAAAACGTAATGTGCTCCTAATAATTGTTAGAAGCCGAAATCCTAATTGCGATTTTGGTTAATTGCGCAGCCCTAGCCTATACATTTGTTACATAACTTCTGCTTGTGGCATTAGTTAAGAATGTTACCTAAGGGTTGGATGTTAACTTACTTAGCCTACGTAACTTTCAAAAAGCCAACGTTGACTTTTGGTTTCACACGGGAGACGAAGATTGCAGACTTTTTCTCTTTACGTTACGTTGGTTGCTCTGAGTGTCTTATAATGCAGCTGATGGGTTTACAATGGAGTTAGTTGAAAGTACAGTATATATGTTGTCTGTGCATCATTTTTTTTGAACATGCAACTTTTTGTTTTTCTGGGTCAAAATAAAAAATAAAAAAAATCTTTTTCGACACTTTTGTTGCTTTCCTCAATGTTTTGTAAGCTTTTCCCGATGTTTTTGTCACTTTGTTTGACGTTTTTGTCACTTTTCCCGACGTTTCTGAAGCTTTTTCTGACATTTTTGTCACTTTTTTCGACATTCTTTTATCAATTGTTTTCTTCAAAAGCTATTTCATTGAATAAAACGCCCAAATTCAAAAAGAGGAGGCGTGTTCCGGCGGAAATGTTCCCTAGTGCTATTTTGCAGTTTCAGAAAACCGTTCCGCCATAGACCAGGAAAAACTTAGTCTAAAGTCAGTGGCGCGTTATTCAGATGCTATTTTAAGGGCGCATGCTTGGCCGAAATGTAGAGTGTGCACACCGCTCATTCACTTTGCTTCTCTCATCTCACGGACCCAGCAGTTCCCATTTTTGCAAACCATACATAAATACAAGGAAAAATATGATCTTGTTTTACACAACATTTCCATGAATCATGGATGTGTTGATACCATAAAAATTAGTTTTGCAGTGTAGAGTGGCAGTGAATGCACAAGAGAGAATGGCTCTGCTGGAATAAACCTAGTCTGCACTCCAATTTGTTGAAGTGGCTTACTTGTTTACTCTGATGGTAGAACGCTCTCATTTTCGTCTTTTTCATAACCGAACTGTGTGTGAACTGAACCAGCTCTGTGTCTCCTGAGGAGTGATGACCGTATTTAGCTGCAATGTGAACACGGCCCGTGAGAATCGCTGCTCTATTCCCTCATCTCTGTCTTTCGCTTTGGCCTTCACTTTTTCTTTTCAGCACTTGCAGTCTCTCCACAGGAGTATCCCCCTGTCCTAATATTTACTCCCCCGCTAAAAAGTTGTCATAATTCACAGCCCAAATATGGTCTTCCATTCAAAACCTCGCAGACGATGGCTCTATCCAGCACAGCCTTTGCCAGACGAACTATGTAAACTTTGGCGTAACTTTTTCCTTGCACCTGGACGGACTCATCACCAGTGTGACAGCGGTGACGGTCTCCAGAAACTTCAGGTGCCAGTTGGAATTAAAAATCCAGAGGCGGAGATGCGTAGTCGGGCTACTACTACTTGTGCAAATTTCCACACAGAACGTAATGGTAAAACACAAATAAATAATGTAGAGCTGCAAAGATTAATCGATAGGTTGCCAACTATTAAATTGATTGGGAACTATTATGATAAGTCAGTTATCGTTTTTGAGTCATGTTTTCTGAAAAAAAAAGGTTATCTGATTCCAATTTAATTTATAGTATCAAATCATAACAATAGTTATCTCAATACTCTTTACAAATACAGTAGGTCTAGACCACACTCTAAATTACAAAGACCCAACAATTCCCCCAAGAGCAAGCAATTAGTGCAACAATGGCGAGGAAAAACTTCCTTTTAGACAGAAACCTGATACAGATAGATAGAGAAATATGATGCATAATAATTATTGCAGTTGGTATGTAGCTTAATCTGACAAGCTACAGGCAAAAGCTAAAGTGCATTGTTCTTCTGGCAGTTATTACAGCTCTCATATTTTTATTTTTGACACGTTAATGTTACTTCCTGTCCAGAGCTCATTGGTTTTAGTACACTTTTGACTTAACACGTAAGACCAAAATAACATTATAAACGAGACCTGTGTTCAAACAGATTTTCAATGATTATGCACATTATAAAAATGAGCCTGTATTCTCGCTCTTGGGTTAAAACAGAAACATGAATAACAAAAAAACAACAGCAGTTTTCCAGTTAATTTTTAATTTGTATGGACATTGGAAAAACGAGAAAATGGAGCTCATAGTTTTGTTTTTCCATTTTTGGTTTGAAACCTAAACCGAAACATCAACCCATTTTTTCGTTTTTGGTTTAAAACGAAAAACGGATTATACTTTAGTACCCTGACCGACAGTGGCCCAAGACAACTCCCCTGAGGAACTCCACCGCTCCAACATCCGAGTAGCTACCATTTTAAAAAAGAAAAAACTAGTTGTTGCCTGTTTGTTAAATAACTCTTCATCCATAACATTGCTGACTGAGAGAAACCATAACATTCAAGTTTTTTTAATAGTAAATTATGATCAAGGATATCAATTGCTGCTGTAAAATCGAGCATAATAGCACCTACTAGTTTCTTTTGCTCAATTTCTCTCAGCCAGTCATCAGTCATATGAGTTGGCACGGTAGCTGTTGAGTGTCCCTTTTTTATAAGCATGTTGACAATCAGTTGTTAAGTAATTCAAAGAAAAACATTCTATAATCTGCTCACATACTATACTCTCCATAATTTTACTCAACAGAGGCAATACATTTATAGGACGACTATTTGACCCCGAGAATGGTAACCTTCCATTTTTAGGCAGTGGAATTATTTTAGCAATATTCCATTCCTGAGGACATAGACATTCACTTAAACTTTGGTTTATAATATGACAGATAACGGGGGAAATTAGGTCGGCAATCTGTGACAGGCTTTGGCACTTTTGCTCTTCTTCTAACAACTGCAACTGAATTGTGATCACTACAGCCAGTAGGTATACATAATGCCTTTTGAGCATAGCTCAACTGCATTAGTGAAAATATGATCAATACACGTGGAAGTAATTGTGCCGTCACTCTTAGTAAATATTGGTGTTGGTTTGTTAATTACCTGTGACAAACCACACAAATCTGTAACATTTTGAAGCCTTTTTTTCATTGAACAACCTAATGCATTTCAATCTATATTCAGATCTCCCATAAAATAGATTTCATAACTGCCATCACACCCATGTTCTAGCATTTCACATGTTTTATCTAGATATTCACTATTCACACTTGGTGGTCTATAACAACAGCCAATCAGCATGGGTTTCAAATGTGGCAGTTGTATCTGCAGACACAGTGCTTCCACCTCCGTTGGCATTAAATCATTTCTAATTTTAATTGGTATGTGATCCTGAATAAAAAATGCAACTCCTCCGCCAAATGCATTTCTATCCCTCCTTACAAGGCAGTATCCCTGTATATTCAAAGATGTGTTCTTGGGAGTATCCATAACTTTTGTCCTTAATTAAACGCAGTTCTTAACTTTAACTGTTTAAACTAAAATACACATATTCAGCATCATATTGCTTCATCCATATTCAACATCGTTTTGTGTGGTCTACCCCTAAAAATAAAAATCTGTGACAATTATTTATTATTTGCATGTAATCCTTTTCATCATGAACTTCTCCCATGTCCAAATATGGTCTTTTAATTGGCCTAGTCCTTCTCAGCATCTGATATTTTCAGTAAGTCTTTTCAGCAGGCCAAAAGAAAAAAGAAAATACAAAATGATTCACCTTTTCATTTTCTTCATTATTTTCCACCTTGGACTTCTCAGGATTTAATCACTTTATTAAAGTAAGTCTCTGCCGCTTCCCTGTCCTTTATGTATTTTGTCTCGCCCTTAAAAGTAATTATAAGAGTGGCTGGATGAATGATCCCATGTTCACGTTCATGTTCATGTTCCCAACTTCACGCAGTTTGGCTCTGGCATCCTGGAACTGCGATCTTTTCTTCGCCATCTCAGCAGTTAGATCTGGAAAGATCCTCGCCTTCATTCCTCTAAAGTTAATCACTCCCTCTTCTTTGGCGATTCTTTGGTCGCATATCTTTGCATTCTTACCATCATCGCCCTGGCTCCCTCTCTTGTCAGCGGCCCAACTCGGTGGGCAATTTCCACTTCAGACTCAGCTAGGAGTTTTTTCCCTTTTGAAAACCTCGGGCCAAAAAAAAGTTTGCCATCCCGATCCAGTCCAAACACCCTCAGATTAAACTTTCGGCTGTGTGTTTCCAGTCGTTAAGCTCTTTCTCTCAGCTCTTTATTCTATTTTAGGACAGATTCATTTGATTTCTCCAGTGATGTAATCCGATCCTCCATGCCTGAGAGAGATTGCTCAACTTCCACAAAGTTTCACGTTGCATTCTTTTAAGTCTTCTTTCATACCATCCAGTTGAGTCTGCAACTTTTTTATTGCAGCGTTAATCGCCTCTCTTATTATAAGACGCATTTGCGTGAACAGTTCACACTGCCTCTCGTCTGCTCCTTCAGCTCCAGCCATTGTTGCCGCAGGTGAATCAGCTGTTTGGACAGGTAAGTCTGTACTCTTTTTCCTTCCTCGTCTTCCTCCTTTTGATGCCATAAAACTACTTTATGACTTTCACTTTAATGGCCACCTTATTTCATAATATGCTATATTAAATCAACTGAATGTATTAAATTTCCCAAAAGTTTGGAGATCAGCGTTCCTCCTGCTTACCCCTTGCAGCCGGACATGACGTGACCTGGTGAGATCCAGTAGCAGGTTGAGCAGGGCATAGCAGGGCGTAGCAGGGCGTAATAGGGCATAGCAGGGCGTAGTAGGGCATAGCAGGGCTTTGAGCAGGACACCGGCGGCAGCTGCAACCATGATTTAGGTGCCACCCCAAGCCAAGGAAAACTGCGATGCAAGGAAACATAATTCCAGCTTCTTAAATGTGAATATGTTCTAGTTTCTTCTCTCCTCTGTGACAGTAAACTGAATATATTTGAGTTGTGTACAAAACAAGAGATTTGAGGACGTCATCTTGGGCTTTGGGAAACACTGATCAACATTATTCACCATTTTCTGACATTTTATTGACCAAACAACTAATCGATTAATCGAGAAAATAATCGACAGATTAATCGACAATGAAAATAATCATTAGTTGCAGTCCTAAAATAATGGTCTTGAATGAGCAAAATGCCTGTATTTCTGTTGAGCTGTTGGTTTTTGTCAGAGTGGGAGACGATGACAAAGGATTTAAAAGGACATTTTGATTAAATCCAAATTTATAGGAGGTTTAACAGACTTCTAGGGATATTTCTGAAGTCATCGTGTTTCTGAAGTCATCGTGTCCCCCCCCCCTCCAAATATTTAGAAGAGGAGGATTTGACCCCCTTAAAAAATATCAAAGAACCCACTCCCAAAAAGAGGTAAAAATAACCGTTCAGGGGGCTAAGAACATGTTTATATCCTTCTCACCTGTTAATGTTTCCCAACGGTTTCAGACACCCCTACAGTGGACCGTACCATCTTAACCTCACAACGCACGTCTCTTTTCTTTCTCCCGTGTGATGTTTTGAATATGCAGAACATTTTGAACAATACAGGAGAATAATTAAGAATAATAATAATTAAAGACGTTGCACCACATATTGATGCAGAGTTGTTTCATAAAAAAATCACCAGAATGCAGGAAATGAAGTGTTTGAGGCTCAATTATTATTTTTTTATTTGGTTATAATGTGTGCCCCCCCCAATGTTGAAACAAAACTTACGCCCTTTTTTCATTTACTTTTAAAGTTGTTTTTTTGGCTTTGAAAAGACATGTTTTTGATCCATTTGCCACCACTGGGTTTATGATGCTTGAGAAAAATAAAATAAGAGTGAATCCTACAATCGGAGGGAGACCTAGAAGCTAGCACTGTTTATTTACACATGCAGACAACTAATTATGCAATATTTTTTTTACAGTCAAACAGCCTTAAATAATAAAGTGGTTCTTGAGGATAAAGATGATTAAAAGTGAAAATGAGAAGACGCCGAGGCTCTGAGCCAAATGAAGTCTGGTGTTTATTCTGCAGTGATCAGCGATGGGCCAAACTAAACAGCCCAGTGGGGAAATGGGGGTGGGAACCTGGGCAACACACACAGAGTTCCTCTTCATGTCCCTGCAGCTTTGTCAGAAAGAGGATAACACACTCATCAGCTTTCAAACAAATACACACACACACACACACACACACACACACACACACGATTTTGATTGTGGTCTTGCAACTTGTGTGGTAAATGATTCTGTTTTGGGGCAGAGGGAGCAGAATGAATCGAGAGGAGGAATGTGTGTGTGTGTGTGTGTGTGTGTGTGTGTGTGTGTGTGTGTGTGTGTGTGTGTGTGTGTGTGTGTGTGTGTGTGTGTGTGTGTGTGTATATGACACAGCCACAGAGTTTAAACCAGGGTTTTCAAGCTCAACTTCACTAAGGGCCACACTGGAAAATGAGAATCCCATCAAGTGCTTTTATTTAATCAAAAAGTCTAATATTTTTGACTGATTTACTGCATGTCTCATATAGTCTTCTCACTTACAGTTTGGTCGACATAAAGCCCAAAAAGAGTCAGCTATCATAGAAAAAAGCGACAAAAACATTGATAAAAGCAACAAAACTGTCAGAAAAAGTGACCTGAAAAAGTAAATGGCCCGAAATGTATTGCAAGCCTAAATTGATAATGCGGGCCGGATCAAAATCTGCAAGGGGTTCTTACCAGTGTATCTCCGTGTGTACTTCGTCCACAACAATCCCACCAATCGGCCCCAAAACGTCCCAGTAAAGGCAGACATCAACCAGACGGCCGACCGTTGGCAGAAAAGCCAGATGGACTGATCAGTGTTCCCAAGTTGGTCAAAAAAGTGCCTCTGAACACACCGAAGTGATGAGACGTAATACGTCTCCATAACAGCAGGCGGCGCTAATCTGTACTGTCGCCCAAAAAATGAAAACTGGCAGCTGATTGGACGAACGCGTCACGTGGGTCTGGCTGCTGCTTCCGATTACGATCTCATATTGTACTAAAATAGTTCACCGAAACGTGTTTCTGAAAACATTTTAAGAGAGAAATAGGCCGTGCAGTTGCTGAATCTGTCTTCATTTCAGATCGACAAAGGTCAGTTTAAAAGATTTTCGTCAGATTTTGAGAGACTCTAGTCACGCTCATCCCGCTTGCTATTTCCGGGTGAGTCCCGACTGCCTTGTCTCCGACTGAGCATGTCAGGTCGGCCAAAATGAAGGCCGACAGCTCCTCCAACTGACGACGGCACGGAACACACCGAACAGACTCGAGTCACCGACCTCGCCAGACTGTCCAACGGACGATTATCGGCCCGGTGTGTAACTGCTTTTAGAGAGGAAATGCCCTAAACATATTCTTTGTAAATCTTTACAGTCATTCACCCAAAGAACCAAGCAGGCCTGCCTTGCTAGCTCGGGAGGTTCTGGTTGTTGTTCCCCCAAAGCAAAACGTAGTTTAAGAATGGCAACACAAAGAGAGCGTAAAGTGAGGGGCAAAGCCACGCACCGGCTTTTTGCCTACGTTCACATACCCATCTCCTCCTTTCTTCTCCACACTTCTTTCTCATTCCCTCTCTCCGCTGTGCTCTCTGTTCACCCACTCTGTCCTTCTCTTCTTTCCTCTCTGTTTGCTGTCACCCTGAGTGTACTCACATGACAGGCTCAGGGGAGTGCTGTGTGTGTGTGTGTGTGTGTGTGTGTGTGTGTGTGTGTGTGTGTGTGAGGGCTTTTTACTATTCTACAGTGCAGTTAAAAAACCTTTCCAGATGTGAAGTGAAAAAAAAAATCCTAGCTGAAGAAAAGGAAAGAAATTCCAGCTGGAATAAAAGCGAGGAAAAAAAAAAAGGTTTCAGGTTTCTCGACTCCCAACATCATAAGAGATTATTTGAAAATTGTCCATTTTACTGATAGGTTCCCCTTCTGCACATAATTCAGAATTCATGAATATTTTTACCATACGGGGGCCCTCCAAATCATTTTTTATCAAAAATTGTTTGATTTCTGAAGATGCAATCTGTGAGTGGGAGAAAACGAGAATAACAAGGAAGCATGTCTTCCTGTCCCGAATGACAATGACTGAGTTTCTGCTCGAAGTTGAAAAGAAAATGTGTCTCTAATGTTGCAGCAGGTGAGACAGAAAGTCGCTCGGTTTTGTTGAGCCATTCAAGAGCCTGTTAACCCCGGCAAATTGCGGAGAGCTTTGCGGTTGTTCAACCTTCACGTACGTCCGGGGAATGTCTGATAAGCAGGTGGAGGAAAGTGAACATGCAGTTGGCAGTTTACGTTGGGATTTCTGGTCCACACAAAAAACGGAAAAAGATCAGTCATTTTCCCATCAATTCATCCACCCATTTCCCACCACGTATCCGTGTTTAGGAGGGTAATCAGGTTAGCACAGACATCCACAACAGCCGAGTCTTTGCAGGCCATCCGGTAATCTGCCTAGTTTTCTGAATGGAAGCCCATTTCCCAACGTCAACAAGGGGAAAGTTTTATCACTCGTGCTGCCTGGATTGTAAAGCCCTTTGTCAGCATGACAGCATCACTTCTCTGAGCCACCCAGATAGGATGTGGCACCACACAACCTCCTCTCTAAAAGTCTTAAAGTATCTGATATTTACTGTACTTAAGTATCAAAAGTATTTTTCTGGTATTAAATGTACTTAAGTATTAGAATTAAAAGTAAAAAAACAAAACTTTGATTCTGAACTTTATGGCCAAAGGTGTGTAACGTTATCTTCATCACCACTGTCGTCGGGGTGGTCATCGTCTGTTACCATGGCGGCAGAGCCTGCAGCAGGTGCTTCCATGACACTGTCATCAGTCATTATGCTTCCTCCTCTTCTTCTTTAGTTTTGGCCTATGTTTTTATGCTGCTTGTCAACAAACGGGCATCACGTCACCAACTAGAATGGAGCATGCATTATCTTGGCAATTTAGGAGCAATGATTCGCCAAACCTGCTTTTTTCCAGTGTAACAAATTTTATTATTATTTTATTTTATTTTGTAGAAACGAGTTGCTAAGATCATGGAATGCTTGTATCGTGTGGATGCGACGACAGTTTTGTTTTCATTACTTAGAATTCCTCATGGGGGGAGACAGAAACTACGCACTATAGCTTTAAGTGTGACTCAAGTCCGAGTCTCAAACTCGAGTCCCAATCTCTGACTCGCGGCTGACTTCCTAACAAGCTTCCTTGAGCTTAATTCAGGAGGTGTTACACTGTGTTTTAGAACTTGCCAGGGTCACATCTACTGAACACTGCATATCCTGTTTTGCAGACCATGTGAACCCTGGACTTAACAGCAGTTGTTAAACTCAGCGAGCCCAGTGTTTGGTTTAATGGTTTGGTGGCCACCTTCATCAAAACACATCACTGGCTGCCAGACTCTTAATGGAAAAGGCTGAGTATAAAGCCTGCTGCCTAATGAGCTGTTTGCTTTGTTTACGGCTCTGACCGGGCAGCGCAGCGTTGAAGAAAACATTTATAGACTCTTCTTGCCTGATAGAACGTAACAGCAATGCAGTCACTATGACGTTTATTCTTTATTGGGCCAACATAGATCGCCTTCCTTTACTTTAAGTGTCTTTTATCTGCCACCAAGCTATCTTAAGGTTGAACCTGTGTGATTTTTGTAAAGTGGTGCCAATATTCAGGATTCAAGCTGCCAGTACAAATTATATTGTGACCATTTTCCTGCCAAAGCTGGTGTGTTCGGCTCCAACTGCACTCAACCTTTTTTAAGTTATTTTTTTTTTTTGAGGCAGTTTCTGTCTTTAAAAAAAAATAACAAATCAGTTCAGTGATCTAATCACAATAACACTCCAGTAGAGAGAGTCTCCTTAAAGGAGAAGGCCACCTTTTGTTGCATACATAAGCACAAAAACCCAATTAAACTCAAAGAGCCTCACTCTCACGGGCCGGCTACATTGCACACGTAATGTACGCAGAGTGGATGTTCCAACACTACACTTCCTCTATAATCAATGAAACTGGTGACACCAGACACGAGAGCAGCGCACAAGTGTAAAAATAGGATAAGGATACATTCCTGTGCACATCCGCTCCGCGAACAGTCCGCATACCGTTCAATGTAGCCAAAGCGTTACTCTCCTTTGATTTCTAGAAACTGCATTACTGCATTCCAGCTGGGGGTTAGGGCCAACTTACCTCTTGTGTATATGTGAATAATATCAACATGTAAAAATCACAACAAAATTCTGAGTTAAAACAAAAGGGAAGAATGATACTGTAGTTACATTCTAACAGAACTCTGACGCTAGTACATCTGTTATCAAACCTGTGTATCTCTCATGAAAGGGTAAGAAAGAAAGTTTATTCAATACATACAATCTTACAGTGCAATGTAGTTCAATTCAATCTCTGCATTTAACCCTTCCTAAGCATGATATTAGGAGCAGTGGGAAGCCACATAGCCTTGGGCCCCTGTTGATCACTTTAAAAAGTGGTCAAAGCTCGGCCAGCCCCAGCCGCGAAGTTAGTCTCTCAGTGGTGTTGAGTAACGTTACAACAAACCCCTTTCCCCCCTGGTGCTGAAAACATCCCAAAAAGTGACACTGACGTGAAATATATTGTGATATTGTGGATTTAGCTGCTGGCTAATATTAGCATAACTGGTCAACTAGTTAGCTAGCTAGTTAGCTACCAATAAAAATCGAATCAAGAAAACGTAATTGTGTGGGGGAAACTGCAGCTATTTTATCAGAATGACATGAAGAAACGTTACTAAACATTACTAAACGGATAAAACTGTATTGGAGAAACCCATCCTTTGAACAGATATATTAAAGTTTAGTAAAGTTTGTCCACACAATAGTTTGTGAGAACCGGCCGGTCGGTGGGATTGAGGAGGTTAAAAAGCAACTGCCTGTGTCCCCACAATGAAAAGCACCTGGCGTACTAAAGCAGCAGAGGGACAGGGCTTTGAAACGGAAGCAGAGTGAAAAGAGAAAAAATATGCTGTCGGGAGAAGCCAGAGTCCATATTCCACCATATTTATTGTGTTGGTTTTGATGTCTTGGAGGAGAGGAGAGGAGGAGGCCACCTGAGAGCCACAGAAAGACCCAAAATGGCTGCTTTTCTCATCACCTCGCTGTAGTTCTTCAGAGAGAGAAAGGTTTGGCAGTAAACAGCAGAGGAAATCTGAAACAATTCTGCACTTTTGGAGCAGCAGGGTGTCCTGTGGCTTACATTTGGCTTACAGTTACATTGTGTTTCATGTCAGGCAAAAACAACAACACCATTTGAGTCCCCATAGGAAGTAACACAATGAAGTACAAATGTGGAAAACTCAACGGAAAGACCTTTCTTTTTATTTCATCCCCTTTTCCCTGCTCTCGCTTTCTCTCTGTTTATCAGACCACAAACGAGACTTTAGCTCTGGGTTGTTTGCTTTTCTTTAAACCAATCCCAAGCGCCTTAGGCGGCGCTAAGCTCCGGACACAGCCCACAAAAGAAAACGCCATATAAAATACTAAATTAAAGTTAACTGTTCACACAATACCGTAACTTGAGCTATTTAAATTAGCTGGATACATGGTTAAACGTAATTTGCTCTTACCAGTGTATCGCCGTGTGTACTTCGTCCACAGCAATCCCACCAATCGCTCCCAAAACTACTCAGTTAGAGAGTAAATGCCGTAAACATTTTCTTTGTAAATCTTTACAATCATTCCACAAAGCAGGCCTTGCTGCGTGATCCAAATTTCCTTTAAAACTTTATATTTTCAGCGTGTAGCTTGCTAGCTTGAAGTTTGTTGTCAAAACGAACAGAGTTTTGCAAGTTGGACATCCGGCGGAATATCTGGCGGCGATGTTCTGGCGATTATCCAGTTAATAAACTGTCATCGATCCAGACTACGTATACACTGACTAATGCCCACAGTTGCTTTAACAAAATCAAATGCATTGACTCAGCAAACACTACACATGATTAATATTTATTCCACGGCTGTTGTATAGGGTTGCTTGAGTCGAGATTGTACAGGTGTCCATGATATTGACAGTTTTCCGTTTTGTTTCTCTAAGCTCGGAGGCTTTGTGAGTTGAGACTGGGACAGTATCAGCTTTGTCAGATCCAGACGCTCTTCAACAGGTGTGTGTTTCATCCACTGGGAAATTAAAATTCACAAACTTTTAGTTTTACCCATCAAACCAAATCATCCTGTGCCTTTCGGTGCTCATAAACTGATTAGCTCGTCTTGTTGTTTTAATTAATCCCTCATGCATTGTTCTACTTCCTGCTGCAGGTGCAGTTTAAACTGAACCCTGAGCATTTCATGTCCACAGAATGGTTGGGTGGTGAGCTGTTTTTCAAATATGATGTAGAAGAAACGACAAACTGGAAACCAACTATGCCTCTTCAGTAGGGCTGGGTAACGCTCAAAAGCTTTCGAAACCGGTACCGGTACTGATACCAATACCGTGACTTCGATAGCGGTTCCTAAATACTACTTTCGATACCAAAAAGAAATGAAAACATTACACATTACGGCAAAAATCTTTTTTATTTATTTTTCAGCTCCTACGACGTGAGCCCTGTCTCTGCGTAACGTAGAGTTTTGCCTATCTCTGCGACACGTAACATTAGACAGCCAATCACAAACATTACTATATCTTGGTAGAAACATGCTGCATGCCTATTGGCTCCCTGACGCTGATGATATTTACTCCTTTAGGTATTGAAATTGGGTACTGAATGACGAGGCATTTTTAGATACTCAATACTTTAGAGGCAATTCGGTCGATGCCTAAAAAGTTTTGAATTCGGTACCCAGCCCTACTCTTCAGTTAATGCAGTGTTTAACTGCTGCTTTTGTTTTACAATGAGAGCTTCCTACAGCAGGTGTGCCTACCTAAATGGAGGTGATGTTCATTTTCATATTCATTAAAACTCCCTGGATCCAGTCATCATTTGTGTATCAGTGGCTGAATAACTTTCCGTACCGCTACCAAAGAGAAAAAGAAATGGCTGTTAACTTCTTTTCTTGCTACCTTTTTCAATCTTGTAGGTCACATGATAATGGCACAGGTGACAAATTGGTTGGGACAATGTAGGACAGCAGCATTGTGTCGCTAAGGCGGACGGCAGCAAGTCATCTCGCACAACGTTGCCCCCAAACAGACTTCATTTTCCCTTCAGTTCGAGTTCGCATGTACACAGTCTGCTGTTGGATGAGCAGCTTCAATCTGTGGGAAAAAAAACTGCCTTTTCCAATTTCATTTCTTAAACAGCTCTTTAGAATTGGTAGGTACAGACAGCTGGATGGATTAGTTTCCCATTGTACATATAGTGGCTAAAGTATTGAAATGATATACCGTTGTAGATTGAGGAGAGCATCTTGGCTATTAACAATTTATGTATCTTCCAGCACTTACTGACTTTCATCATAAAACGAAATTGTCCAAGTACAAACTTTCCACATAATTTGTTTCTTGATACAAAATTCTACATATTTCTTAATAGCTGTGTGGTTAGTTGGACTAAGGCTCCATCCGCACTATGTTAACATTTAACCATTTTAAAACACGCTTTTGCCGTTTACGCCTGGCATCGACACTACCCTAGACTATGGAGACATCTGAAAACGCTGCTGACTACGTTTTAGTTTGAAAACTCCGGGATTGCGTTTTAGTCTGGACGGGCACAAACGAAAACCTTTTAGTAATAAACACACAGACGCCCACTTTCGCTTCCTGATTAGGTCTTATCAGACCCGATATGTCATGCTCCTATCATGTGACCCTTTTCCGGAAGAAAAATTCAACATGGATAAGGAATTACAACCGTTTCTGACGTTGTTGTTGATGCTAGAAGCTGTTGACCAGTTCAATTCAATATGTTATGATGCTACTACTGCCTACATGCACAAGAAGCTATTAATCAAGCGGTTTATTGGGGTGGGGGGGGGGAAATCGCTGCAGCATAGTATTGCAATATTTTCCGTGGCAATATTGTATTGTAGTATCCATCTTTTATTATGTAAATTGCACACGAGAATGTAACCTATTGGTACTAGAATAATAAGATTTTTCAGTTCTCGAAAATGTAAGTGAGATGAACAAAGCAGGGAATTGTTTTTTAGACAAAACAGATGTTCAGAACTTTTACTTTGGGGTAAATAATATGAAGTTGGAAAAAAGGTAATGAATTGCAATATATCGCAGAATATGTTTAAAATCGCAATAATATCGTATCGTGACATAAGTATTGTGATATAATCGTATCGTTGGGGCCTCTGGTGATTCCCACCCTAGCGGTTTACGACAATGCCCATGTCCAGCGCATAGACTGTATATTAATGGACAGAGCATGTGTGACGTCAGCCATTGGTTTGTGGAGATCTGCTATGAGTCGTCGAGTTTGCCGTTACGGGCCCAGCCGCCCTGGTTGCGGATGTGACGACTTTAGACGAGAGGGAGGAGCTGCTTTACACTCCACTTTACGTTACACACTTTTACTGGCAATCATAGCCACGCCCTAAAACACCCCCTGCTTTATCGTCGATTTTAAAATCAACGAGACCATAATTCAAAAAATGAACATCATTCTGTGTTGCAGAAGACTTAAAACTACCGATTGAGACCATAAACTCATTATGAAAATGTTTACTGAGGTCATAAATCAAGTGAGAAGTGGGTCACTTTCTCATAGACTTCTACAGAAACCAAACTCCTTTTGCAATCGCACGTGTCGTCCCCTGCTGGACTTCAGATAGAATACAGGTTTAAGGAGTCTCCCCCTGCTGGACTTCAGATAGAATACAGGTTTAAGGCACTTCCGCATTTGCAGCACTTCGCCAAACCGGATGCGTTGCCCATTAATATTTGCAGTCTGTGGTCCAGCAGCATTTTCAGCAGCACATGCCCAGTAGGGGTGGGAATCTTCACTGGTCTTTTCGATTCGATTACGATTATCCTGTCAACAATTTGAATTGATTTGATATCACGATGCATCACGACGATGCATCACGACGAGTCACCTCCTCAATATTAATATAAATTGCTAAATAATGGTTTTCATCAACAAATTGCAGCAGTTAGATATGTTTATGAACTCCCATTTTTATTGTATCTGCTCATAAAAAAGACACTTCCTGAATATAGCGGCGTTTAAACACAGCAGACAAAAGGCAAAAACCAAAAAAGCAGCGACCGGAAAATCAACAAGCAACATCAGTAGGCAATAATCGATTATAGTCTGTCACTGCATCGATGCAGAATCGTGTAGTTCTGCATCGCGATGCATCGATGCAATGATTCATTTCAACACCCCTAACGCCCAGTGTACGTGAATGCTCTGATTGGGTTTTCAGGCGTGTTGGTGCGGACGGTGATTGGTTCTGAGACAATGTTCAAATGCTTGTGAGAATAGAGATAATTTTCATTTTAAAATGCTGTTTGAAAATGAAGACGTAGTGGTGTGGCTGTAGCCTAAAGGGCAACACACACAAACACCCTCACATATTGTTTTCTATGTACTTTAAGCTTGCAAATCGGCAGCGTCTTGTCCTGATATTTTTTTCCCTCAACTCTCTAAAAAAAAGCAAAATACCTGCTGCTAGCCCTATGCTTCATTCAGAAACCGTGTGATATAAAAAATAAACTCGAATGGCCAAGTCATGTGTGCGTTGTGAAAGAATTTTATGAGAAAAGGGTAAACATCCGAAATGTGATTTTTGACCTTATCTCTTGCTATTATTCTGACCAAATTCTCATCGAGTGCTTCACAGTACACATACTCACATTTTTCTTATCCGAGTGCACAGCTTCCCAAAACATCCCAACAGCCAACACAAAATGTGTCCGTTTCCACCCACTATCTGTTCAGCCTTTAACGAAACAGCCTGGTTACAAAAAGTTGCAACTTTTTTCTGATATTCAGGAAGTTCAGTTGATAGAGAAGTACTTAAACTTTGAAATGACTAAATCACCACTGCAAACGCTGCTACGACAGTTTTATTGTCCATCATATACTTTTATCGTTGTTTGGTTAATTATGCTTAATGGAGTTTTTTAAGTTATTGCCTTCAAAATAAACCCATATGACAGATAGAACAAAGATTGACAACTGACAATTTGGAAGAAAAGCTGTGGCTGTGGCCCCAGCTAATGGAGATAAATAAATAAATCAAATCAAATAAAAATCTAATAAATTTTGCATCTGAGCACGCTGCAAGTCAAACTTTTCAGACGCCACAAAACTCAGCCCTACGTTTTAGGGCAGGCTTTGATTGGTCAGCTGCATTGGCATTCATTTATAATTGTAATGTAAAAATATTGATGAATGCAGGTTTAGGCGTCTTTTTTTTAAGCTGTCTGTTTTACATTATAATCCTATGGAGTAAACTTTATTAAACGCCACCGCCGACTTCTTTTTTGCAGCTCGGAGCTTCTTTTTGAAGTTGAGGGTGTTTTGGGGGTTGATTGTTCACCGTTCACTGACCCAACAGTTGGGGGTCAGTGAAGTTTTTTAGGGCCGAACCTCATTAGAGTTTTCCTGAGTGTCTTTGGATGAAAGCATGAGCATCATGCTTAAAACATGAGCATGTAAATAATGTTGTTCTCAGTACGTTTCTGTTCAGGCTTAAATGAGTTTTGGTTCGTTCCGGGACTACTTCTGCTCATTATGTGCATCAGGAAATGATCCCCTGTGTGAGAAGACTGTCAGTCATCGATATTTTTTAAAATCTCTATTCTATTCCTAAACAATTGAGTATGCAACAGGGGGCGGCAGTTCATACATGTATTCATGTGCTGTAAATGTGTAGTGAAGTGAGAGTGTCTAGCTCTGCGGTGGTTTCCTGCCCACTGATACACATCTCTCTGCCACTGCAGGATCAACATGTTTACACTGAGGAAGTCTGTCGTGATGCTTCTCAATCCCAGCTGTGGGTTTATTTGATCAGGCTGTGACTTACATGTGTGCACTACGGAAGGGTAGTGCTGCCACTGCGGAAAAAGAAAAACGTATCAGTATCACGTTATTACGTAAAAAGTTTAATGTAACAAGATGTTTTTCAGGTTATGTAAGGTTTAATGTAGAGCAAGACGGTCGTTAGAGCGAATACACCCCCCGACAGGGTGATCAGGACCCCGACGCAAAGCAAATAAACCAAATAAATTAATAATTTGACACATAATAAGATAAAAAAGGATATTATTGATTTAAAAATGATAGTATTGCTTCCGCTAAGAAAATAGTCCGTTCCGTCTCTGCGGTTGGAATCGTGCGTCCATAGCCACGTAAACTCTGTAGCTGTTTAATGCAACCCCCCCTTCTGTCACTCAACACCACGGCATCTCCTCCTCCGTGCTTGGCATCAGACTGGTGTGTGTGTGGCAAACTTGTTCCAGCGACGAGCTACCCGATAGCCAGCTGTTTGCAGCGACTACATTTCTGGCAAAAGCTGCCGGTCCGGCACGCATTTTATCCCCCTATTACGGGCTGTGTTAGTAGCCGTATATTTTACCGTCAAAATTAGTCGGGCTGTGATGGGGTGCTGCCCTGCTTTCGCTAGGTAGCGTTAGGTGGACAAATTAATTCACCCAGCTGCTGTGTTAATTGCTGCAGGTTGATGCAACATTAGCTGAGGCGTTGTAGTAAGCTAGCGGGCTATCGGCTGCTGTGATTCACATCAAACTGAACATTTCCGTTGATGAGACACGGTGAATGGGACTTCTTTGGGACCATTTACCTGGACGTTTCTGTCCTCATTCATCTCGTTTCTTTCTTGCTCAGCCGCTGCAGTTGACACACCTGTAAACACGATGTTGCAATGTAACTAATTACCGTTATTGTCCCTACGGCTGAAGGTACTGCGTAGCGATCATAGACTGTATATAAAGATGTAGAGATAGGCTCTCACCAGATCTGCTGCTCATTGCCTGAATTGGAGGACAGAAGTTGCTTCACTTTTCCCTACTTTTTGCCAAAGCTGATACATTACCCGGAATTCTTTCAGCGGATTGATAGCTGTCCTCCAGAGTGATCAGATCGTCCATTGCGACGCTCTGCTATGCATGGTAGCGGTCTGTTATTCTTAGCAACGGTGTGTTGTCAATAATTGGCAGACCACAGAATGCCGTCGAATTCAACCAAGCCGTGTAATAAAACAAGATGTTTTGACGTTACTACAACATACAGACTTATCAGGTTATAACAAGAACTTTTTTTTTTACAGAGACGTAGACCTATTTTTTTACTGATACTGTTCACGCTATAACAATAACTTAAGTTAAGTTTATATGTTGTAATAACGTGAAAATATCTTGTTAAAATGTGAGAAACCTGAAAAACTTTCGTTATTACAATAAACCTTTCACGTAATAACGTGACACTGTAGGCAGCACGGTGGCTCAGTGCCTCACAGCAAGAACGTTCTGGGTTCGAATCCAGATTGTTCCGGGCCTTTCTTTGTGGAGTTTGCATGTTGTTTGCGTGGGTTTTCTCTGGGTGCTCCGGTTTCTTCCCACCTTAAAGACATACATGCTAGGTAATTAGGACTACAGTTGAAAATTAGCCGACTGGCTAACACTGGCGCATTTACAGAAATGTTGATTGTGCACTGTCCTAATCAAATAAACTTACAAATAATACTAATACTTTTTTTTTCTGCCATGGCAGCTCTACGCTTCTGTAGTGCACAGTCAGAGCATCAAAAATTTCCTAATTTTTACTATCAATGATGTAGAATATTCAGTTAAATAAAGCTGGTTAAAACGTCCGACTTGTGCTGACTGTTTGCTGCCTTGTTTGTCTACGGTCATTAATTGCACTGCTAGAGTAAGCATCCAAACATGTTGATTTTAATAAGAGCTGCCATCTGTGCTCATATTGTGCTCCACAAATTCTCCCCACACTCATTTATGAATAAATATCTGTCATCCTGTGTCTGGATGACATTGCACACAAGATATCATCAGTCTGATATTATGCCAGGATTAGACTACACAATTTTTTTCACTATGTCATACTAGACAGACATATTGCCAAAAAACATATTGCTGTGTCTTGGACAGAAGAGTGGCAACCCTACAAGTATGACACCGACCAGCCCCCCCCCCACACCGATTATCACGTGCTGTCGTGATGATCACGCGCGAGTTCATAGGACGGCACTTTGGTGGAGGGGCAGCTTCTCAAAAACTCACGAAAATCTTTTAATCTGACCGTTGTAGATCTGAAATAAATACAGATTCAGCAACTGCATGGCCTATTTCTCGCTTAAAATGTTTTCAGAAACGCGCTTCGGTGAACTATTTTGTTTTGAAATCTGGGAGCCCCACGTGTAGCGTTTGTCCAATCAGATGCAGTCGTCGTGGTTGTAGGAGGGTGTAGCCGGTTTTCTTTGCTTGTCAGTCGTCAAAGTGAAGAGAAACAGATAACTTCTAGTGACTAGTGACTATTGTGTTATATATTTTTTTTGTGTGCATGTAATAGGTTTACAAAGTGAAAAAGCCCAAAGTCCACCCCAAAGAGACTTACCATCTCCAACAGAAAACACTGTTCACAAACTGCTCCAAACAGCTCTATTGTAGTCCAGCCTTTACTTCAGAGACAAACGTGGTCACTTTTATAATGCTCACTTAGCTGCTAGTGTGGCACGCCCTCATACTCTGCTTCTGACTGGCTAGTAGTCCTTACCTAGGTACTGCGCATGTGCGACCCCCAACAAAGATGGAACAGAAGTGAGATGTCTCACTCTGTAGCTAAAACAGAGAGCTCAACACACAGGGTGAAAAGAGGAGCTGCAGCAATGTGCAGTACAACAAAGATATGGTGTTTTTAGAAAATTAAACCATGTAAACCTATTCTGGTACAACCTCTAAAAACAATTGTGAATCTGAAAATGAGCATAATATGAGCACTTTAATGAACGTCCGTTACATTCAAGCCATTGCCAAATGAGCTGCTACAAAGCTAATTAAGACTATCAGCTCCACACATTTCTCTCTGTATTTCTCAGTATGACTATGTTCAGAAGATTGGGGCGTCCGGTGACTTTCGCCCAGAGAAACTTGAGTGAAGATAATGACCTCTTCTGAAGAGTCCATCATGTTGTTAATCCTCCGCGTCCTCCTTGGCTACTAGCAACTGCGTGGAGGAGGGGGTGGGGCGGTGCGCGATCGCAGAAGGCTTGTATCATGTAGATGTGCTACTAGATGAATTACTTAGAATTCCTCATGGGGGAGACAGAAACTACACACTATAGCTTTAAAAAACAGACCAACATTTTCCTCCAAAGAGAGAATTGTAATGATCCGAAAAGTGGATTTTACTTTTGTATGTCATTGTACTGAAGGTGAATACAACCCCTTGCTTCCCCTGTGCAAGGGCGTAAATCCCAGGGATATAAAAAATGGGGATGTAAAACCCCAAAAAATGCTTTTTAAGTTTAGAAACATTTTGAGTCCCCCCTCCCCCTTGCCTCACAGTGGTTTGGTCCACTGCCTGCTGTATGTCAGGATCTGCACTAGACTCACAGTCACATCGGGTAGTGACAGGAGTGTAGTAAGTAGGCGGTTCAAGGCTGTTTTATTCACATTAAACATTAGATGAAGTTTTTCTTTTCTCAAATAGAAATGATGCTGAGTAATTAATGAATTAGTCATGACAAAAAGGTCGCTATGTTAGTGTAATATAATGTAACGTTACCTAGCTTATTTAATAGCTTGTTGGATAGAAATGCACCCACTACAACTAACGTTACCACAGCGATAAGCCTAACGTTATGTGTGTGAACTGATATTAGGGTTAATATTGAAGATCTACAGTTGTGTTTTGCTGAATATGAAGTTAAGTGGCTGATCAGTTAAATATATATCCTCTGTCCCAGACGAAACCTAATATTTATGTGGAGGACGCAAGATCATTTTATAAAGACCGCGTGGTGAACCTATGAACCTAACTCATATTTAGACATCTGACGTTAAAGATTTGTGTTGTTGTTGCCCAGATAAAATGACAGAGAAATGAAAAAACAGGCATAAGATCCTTTTTTCAGTACACCAAAACGCCAAGTAAGTACATTAAGTCCTCATATCAAGACAATTTGGTAACATCTTTATAAGAATGGGCGCTTATGGAAATAGCCTACTAACGTCACTATGTCACAGGCAAAGGAGACAGAAAGAACTGAGGAACAGGGAGACCAGGGACAGTCAGGTGGAGAGTGTCAGGGAGACTAGGGACAGTCAGGTGGAGAGTGTCAGAGAGACTAGGGACAGTCAGGTGTAGAGTCTCAGGGAGACCAGGGACATACAGGTGGAGAGTCTCAGGGAGACCAGGGACAGTCAGGTGGAGAGTCTCAGGGAGACCAGGGACATACAGGTGGACAGTCTCAGGGAGACCAGGGACAGTCAGGTGTAGAGTCTCAAGGAGACCAGGGACAGTCAGGTGGAGAGTCTCAGGGAGACCAGGTACAGTCAGGTGTAGAGTCTCAGGGAGACCAGGAACAGTCAGGTGTAGAGTCTCAAGGAGACCAGGAACAGTCAGGTGTAGAGTCTCAAGGAGACCAGGAACAGTCAGGTGTAGAGTCTCAGGGAGACCAGGAACAGTCAGGTGTAGAGTTTCAAGGAGACCAGGAACAGTCAGGTGTAGAGTCTCAGGGAGACCAGGGACAGTCAGGTGGAGAGTGTCAGGGAGACCAGGGACAGTCAGGTGGAGAGTCTCAGGTAAGTGTGTTGATCTTAGTTCATATTTTTGGAGGTGTGTGTCTGTCAGTGTGAGCAGATGATCTTTACCAGAAGAGCAACAAAAGCATTGTATTTCTTTTATATGGGGAAATATTTTCAAAATAAGTCATTATGTTTTAAGGTATTTTTGTGGCTTGATTGTAAACAACTTAGAAATAAATAAATGGTTTTAAAGAAGAATATTTTGGTCAATATAGTCAGCTTTTTCATTGAATCAAGAGAAACGCTGAAAAGAAGGATAATGGTACAGTCTCCATGCTACACTAATGATAGTATTAAGGCTTTCATCTGTGTACACATGTCCTCTACGAGTATAATTGTAGCTGAATTATTTGTGTCCCCTTCAAAAATTGTTCTTCAGAAATGTTATGTTTATTGTCCCCCCCCAACCCCCCACTGTTAGATCAGATTTACGCCCATGCCCCTGTGTATCAACACTGGAAATTCCAGTGTGATCAGTAGCTTTACGTTACTTGTATGTAACATTGCATTTACAAAGTCCACCTCTTACAGTGGGTAATCTGATTGGCTAAATAAAATGTGTTCCAAACACTGGGAATGATTCCCATAGAGTATTGTTGTTGTAAACACTTTTTGTAACCAGGGTTCTTGTCAACGATCTCCTTGTCCTGTAGTCTTTTTTTTTTTTCTCCTGCATGTAGACTGATTTGTAGGACTGAGTATCGCTCAAAAAATGTCTATACCGGTACAGATACCGTAACTTCGATACCGGTTCCTTAACGATCCTTTTTTCGATCCCAATTTTATAAAACATAAAGAAATTACAACATAACACATTAGGGCACAAATCTTTCTATTTATTTTTCAGCTCCTACTACGTGAGCCCTGTCTCGGTGTAACGTAGAGTTTTTCTTATGTGTCTCTACGACGTGTAACTTTAGACAGCCAATCACGGACATTATTAGATCCTGGTAGAAGCGTGCTGCGTGCTGATTGGCTCACAGACGCTGATGAAACTTGCTCCTTATGTATTGGATATTGAATGACGAGGCATTTTTTGATCGTTCGGTGCCTAAAAAGGTATTGAATTCGGTTCCAGCCCTATTCATTTGTGCAGACTGTTCACATGCAAATTTAGATCTTTTATCATAGCTGCAGTCCCCCCTTGAGGAAGCCCTTTACTGTGGTTGACGGGTGCTTTGGTGCTTTTGTGTCTTCTACCTGCCAGTGTCACAGTCATTCACATCATCACAGGACGGAATACTTTCTCTGCTTTTATGGCTTCATTCTGAAACCGCTAACTCATGAGCAGATGCTAAATGGTTCTCAGAAAGAGCAAGTGGGGCGTCTATATTCACTCTGCGTCTGATGGTGTGTTTTTGTGTGTGTGTGTGTGTGCGCGCGTGCGCGTGTTTGAACGACTGCGACAGGATTTTCTGTCTGAAAAGCAGCTCTCTTGTTAAGGAACTTCTGTGGTTGAATACAGGCTATCACGTCAAAGAGCCAGAAGCCTCATGGCCCTAAAAGGAGACGGCCTGTCTGGCGAAGACAAACGTGTGTGTGTGTGTGTGTGTGGTCAGGTTTGTGTCTGGACGAAAGCTCCTCCAAAACAAAAAGCTTTATCCGCCATCGTTCCTCAGCTGGAGGGCGACTGGCTCCGTGGGCAGTCATTTTTCATATGTGTCCGATACGTTGGCCGTGACATAGATAGATAGATAGATAGATAGATAGATAGATATACTTTATTTATTCTGAAGGAAATTAAGGCTGCATTAAGGCAGCTCTTGTGACATTTGGAATGAGTCACTTGTAAAAAGGGCTCATTTATTTTATGCTTCTGAGAATTTGATCGTGAAAATATTAGGGGTGCAACATGCAAATACTCTCTTTTCTCGTTTCTTTACTGCCTATTCCTTGTAGCACATTGTCCAACGTTGGTAAACCAGAACCCTAATTTATCCCCAAGCCCATTGGTTACTACTTTCTTGTTTTTCTAGCTGGCCACTGTACAGTAGTTTTTAGAAAATCTGACTCAAACAGGAGGAAATAGTGTATTTGTTTGGGATTATTTTCAGTAGGGGGATTTAGCTAATTAATTTGCTACTTTTGATATTTTGGGCAACAGCATGGTGTGTGTGTGACT
Source organism: Sander vitreus (assembly GCF_031162955.1). Classification (NCBI taxonomy): domain Eukaryota; kingdom Metazoa; phylum Chordata; class Actinopteri; order Perciformes; family Percidae; genus Sander; species Sander vitreus. The sequence goes on from NC_135867.1 coordinate 2,872,325, forward strand.
GAACCAAAATAAACTAAAGTGTAAAGTATTCAAATTATGTTCACTACAACATACAAACCCAGCAAGCTTGATCCTTTAAAAAAAACAATTATGCAGATGTCATTATGAATCCGCTCTGTAGCTGTCCTGATTAGACGTTGTTTCATTGTACACATTCATTGTTTTTGTGGTACACTTGACATTCTTAAATACCAAACCTGCTGTTTTATAACTCTGGGCTGTCCAAATCATCAATCTGCAATAATGAGTTTACTTTGATGCCGACAGTCGATTTGTCAGAGTTGCTGTGTGGGGTTGTACGGTCCTCATTTACCTGGAGGACACTGTCTACCTGTCTGAGCCTAGCTGTGCCAGACTGATTCCTCGAGACGGAAAACAACAGCTCATAGTTTTAGTTAAAGGCCTCGGTTGGGGTCGTGAGCGTTTTGCATAAAGTGATACAGCTGTGTTTCAAGGCATTGTTACTGAAAACCTCAGCTCCAGAAGGTTCTCTCTGAACATCGGGGACAACTGCCCAACCCCTGCTTTTCACGCTATAATAATTCATCTATCGTGCATTCTTCTCAGCAAACAATTCTTCTCTGATTGTTGTGTTAAATGACTGTAATTCAGAACGGTGTTGTCTCTCAAACAACCAGCTACCGGATCATTTCCTGTAAGTCCTGTTGACAAATGAACAAAAAGCAAGGTGTTGTCTCGTCTCTCTTGAGAATGGATTGAGCAGTCGCACAGAAAGCAGCCAGAAAAAAAAGAGTGTATTATTTCTTTTATGGCTGCATCTGTAAACTGGGCAGTGTGGCTTCCACATTCATCCAGATCCGGCTGCTCTTTTTTGGAGTCCTGTGATACTAGAGAGGCTGAGGATTACTCGGCTCCCTGCTGCGTCGTTGGCTGCGTGGCTGCGAAACCCCCCTTTTCCGACCGATTCATTTTCATGCAGCGTGAATGTGGTCGCTGCTGATAAAGCTGATTTTCTGTTTTTATTTCTTATTTATTGTTGCTGTCCATCCTTGTCTGTCTGTTGTTTGTTGTATGTTAAAGTGTATTTTTATGTGCTGCCTTCTTGGCCAGGGCTCACTTGTAAAAGAGATTTTAATCTCAATGTGATTTTTTTTTTTTTTTTCCCTGGTAAAATAAAGGTAAAATAAAGGGGGAGATGCAGCGCCGACATTGGAGGGGAGGAGGTTCAGACAAAAACGAGGAGAGGGAGGAGGGGGGAGACGGATAGAGGTCCAGTGATGCTGCAGGGGTCCCCGGTGCAATACTCGCTTCCATCGCCCACCTTTGTTTTGTCACCTGCGCCTCTCTTTTTTTTTCTTCTTTCTTCCTCTGCTCCTCCTGCTAGTTTTATCTCCCTTGCTGCTCCACCTGTTTGGCCTCCTTTTTCCTCTGTTTTTCCTCTTGCTAATTACCTCTTACATTTGGCTCCGTCATCTTCTGTTCATCATTGCTATCGCCTTCCTTTCCTCGCCTTTCCTCACCCATTGTCTCGGCTGTCAGGCTGTTCTCATGAACCATTTGTACGTAAAGCTACATAAAGTAATGCACTGTAATTCGGAAGCATTTTTTTTTGAGCTGTGTGCACCACAGTGACTGCCGCTCTGTAAGAACGTTGTGTGCCGCGTGAGGTAGGTAGGTAGGTAGGTAGGTAGGTAGGATGGATGGTAAAAAACAGCACTTTCAAGCATGGAAAACAAAAGACTTTCACCCAGGAAACGCGTGTTCCTCTGGAATGTTTTACCTTTTCCCTAAACTTAAAGGACAATTCCGGCGCAAAATGAACCTAGGGGTTAATAATATATGTGTACCGAGTCGAACGCTCTCTGGGATCTGTTTTCATGCTAATCGAATGTGTCTGTAGCTTGAAACTAGCTACCGCAAACCGGGGGTTAGCTGCTAACGCTAGCTTTTGGGGCACAGGGTAAATCACTATTTCTATACCATTAACGAGGCTCAAAATAGCACCACACTTAAACGGTAGCATAATAAGGGTCCCAACATGCAAACCGAAGCATTGAGAACTTTGTAAGTGTACAGACAGTTTATTACAAAGATAGATTATAAAGACAGTAGCGTTAATGTTTACATGCGGCCGCCATCTTGGATAACAGTCATGACCAGTCGAACGACGAACGCCTTGCAACCAGTAACCAGTAACATAGCTCAAACACAGCGTTCGTGATTATGCTACTTTTGAAGTGTGGTGCTATTTTGAGCCTTGTTAGTGGTGTAGAAATAGTGATTTACTCTGTGCCCCCAAAGCTAACGTTAGCAGCTAACCTCCGATTTGCGGTAGCTAGTTGAAAGCTACAGACACATTCGATTAGCATGAAAACAGATCCCAGAGAGCGTTAGACTCGGTACACATATGTTATTAACCCCTAGGTTCATTTTGCACCGGAATTGTCCTTTTAAGTAGTCCTTTTAGTGGGTGCCCGGATAGCTCAGTTGGTAGAGCGGGCGCTCATATATAGAGGTTTCCCCTCTTTCTCCCCTTTCATTTCTTCAGCTGTCCTGTCAATAAAGGCCTAAAAATGCCCGCCCCCCCAAAAAGTAGTCCTTTTAGTGCTGAAACTGTTTTTCGGTGCATGACGGCTCACTTTTTGTCAGCTAAACTTAATCGTAATGTCCGCCGGAACGACCGGCCGCTTGCTCTGTACCCGGCTCACAGTCACCTTTTATTGGGTAAACTCAACTACCAACTGCCGCTGATACTGCCGGCGGTCACCAAACTTGGTAAGATATCATATGTATCGGCGTGCATTAGGTTTCGTATGATATCGTACGAGCCTGTGAATGAGAATGGGTTGCTGCTGTAGCTGATAGAAGACAAACATATAACCCATCCTCAGATAAACACAGCAAACATCTTGTAGTCATATTATTTACGTAGCTCATTTAGCATTGTAACACTCTTCAAACTGCAGATAAAAGTAGCTATTGAATTACAGCGAGATTCAGCCCCTTTCTGCAATAGAAATACATACCTGCATCTTCATTTTCATCATTGCAATTGCAAGTGCAACGACGGCAGTTTTTTTTTTTTTTATACTCTTTTTTTTTTTTTTTAAATGTTGTATTCACTGTCCGTCTTCACTGTGTACTGTCAAAGGTAACATTGAAAAAATTTAAGACAAAACACAATGTGAATATTAGTGAAACACATACATTTGTGGTTAACATCTAGTTCGGTCTCCCCACTAGAAAGTCATGGAATATCCCAAGTAAGGTTGTAACTAATTATTATTTTCCATGATTAATCAAAGGTTTGTTCCGATTAGTAATTTGAATCAATTATAGGACAGGAACATGTGCTCTGAAACTTGAACAATAGGTATCAGTGTGTAATCACATTAGTCTTTCGTGGCTTGAAGCACAGAGAGTGCAGCATTGGAGAAATTGACAATTTCTCCCCTGTATCGTGCCTCATTTTGAAGCGGACACCGTGAGTGCGATCTCTAATATGCTACCTTCCCTCAATCGGCTGAGAGTAGAGCGTGTGAAAACCAGCACGGCTTACTCCAGGACAGCTTTATTAAAAACAAAACAAGATGTTCAGCTGAGTAGTGCGTGTGTTTGTGATTGTGTGTTCTCTAATGATCTGATTTTATGGGTTTGTTTTGGAGTGTGTGTGTGTGGGGTTGTGGTTAGCAACAACAGGCCTGCAGGGATTGAGATGTGTGGAGAGAAAAGAGAGAGAAAGAGAGAACCCAGCCAAGTGGCTCCATATCTGCCAGCCAGGGGATGGGAACACAAAACACACAGCAGCCAAACACACACACACACACACACACACACACACACACACACACACACACACACACACTGTCTGATTTGTTGAGACTCACCTCTGCTGAACCGTCTGAGCCACGAGAAAAAAGAAAAATCAGGATCTGTGACTCTTGTTTTATTGAAAATGTTTTATTGAAATACACACACACCCACACCCACACACCTCCCGAAGATTAAAACATAAACTCTAAAAAACATGCTGCCCTAGCATTTTTTGGGAAGGAATTCAACCTGCTACTCTTACCGTCTCCCACACCAGACCCCTCTGTTAGGCGACATTCAATTTGCAGTTAGCTCGTTTTCCATTTGCAGTTAGTTGGCTAAATGTGAGACTCCAGGGATCAGAGGAGCAGAGTTAAGTTGAGCTATTGTCGTGGTGCTTCATTACTTAAATTTTCCCAAGCTGAGACAAAATTCGGTAGAAGTGCAGAGTTTGGTGAGTTGAGAAATTTAGGAGTGAAAGTTTGTTCTTGAGATTTGCCTCCTGTAATGATGAAGGTGCGGGTGTGGAGGTATGCAGTGGGATTAATGTCTGTTGCAGGTCTTATTGAGCCAGTTAACATCAATGTTTAATATCCACTGAGGGAATTTAATCAATAAGCCAGTTAGCAGAATATGTCTGTCTCAGATAAAGCTGCTCTTTAACTCGTAACACATTTTAGATGGAGGTAATGAAGGGACCTTTTTTTATTTGTTTTATTTTTTATTATTCTTGTTTTTTGAACCCAGACCGTTCCACACATCGACCCAAAATGCAGTCACCTTTTAAGATTTTTGAATACTTTCAAAGAAAACTGTTAAACTGTTGTGTAAATGCTTCCCATTATAAATGCAACTACAATAAAATACATTTAACAGAAAACAGCATTATTTTTAGACCGTGTTAAAGAAACATCTTACGTGTGTGCACCTTTTTGGGGGTAAAAATACATAAGGGGTAAAGGAAGCGAATGTGCTCTTGTTTTCGGTTTTGTTCCAACTGCAGTTAACAGATTCTGGATGTCTGTTTTTCATAGTTGGCTGGTGTTCCTGCCTCTGATTCAGAACTGGCATCTTTTAAAAAAAAGAATCGATCACAAATCACAAACTCCACCCAGCTGCTCCATCACCCATTGGCCAGGAGCCCTTCAACAAGCGCTCCAACAACCGTACACGAGTATCTCTCTATTTCCTCTGTGTCCAACCCGTTCTCACTCCCAACCCGTCAAATACTGACGCTTGGTCAGTGGCTCTCAGCGTCAGATACCGACGCAAAAATCACCCTTTAGCGTCTGTATGGGCAGAGCGGCTTCTCGGCCACAGTGCTGTAAGATGACGTAGTATTAAGAGACAACGGTAGCGAGTAGCAACCCGTTCTCACTCCGATCTCGTAAAATACTACGTTTGGGTAGTGGCTGTCAGCGTCTGAAGCGACGCAAAAAGTGCCTTTCAGCGTGTTTGTAGAACGCACCAGGGAGAACAGCAGCTACACGTGGTTTGAAGATGACGTAGCACTAAGAGCAACTACGTTAGCGAGTAGTTTGAAAAGCCGAAAATCTGCATAGGGAGGTTGGTTGGGGTGGAGGATGGGTCAAACAACACAGGACTTTCACCCAGGAGACCGGGGATCGTGTCCTGCGTGCCACGTTTCCTAAACCCAACTGTCCCGTTCTTGTCCCGCGTGTCATGGAAACGTAAATCCACCCAAGACCTTTTCCTTAACCTAACTGCGTCAAAAGCCAATAGTCCCGACCAAGCGCGTTTAGATATGACGCTAAAGGAACCTGACCAAGCATCTGTATTTTACAAGATGGAGTGAGAATCTTTTGCGAGTAGTATGAAAGACTGAAAATCCGCTTAAGAAGGTTGGTTGGGATGGTGGATGGCTCAAGCAACACAGGACTTTCACCCAGGACACCAGGGTTTGTGTCCCGTTCTTGTCCCGCGTGTCACTGAAACGTACACTTTGTAACTCCACCCACCATCTTTCCCTAAACCTAACTGTCCCGTTCTCGTGCCGCGTGTCAGTTAAACCTACGTCCCGACCCAGAACGTCAAAAAGTGACGCCAACCGTCCCGACCAAGCGCGTCTAAATACGTCAATAACAGACGCCAAAGGCACCTGACCAAGCGTTGCTTTTTGACGCGATGGGAGTGAGAATGTGTTGCTGTGTCCATCAAACTCTAAACAGTCCTACTTGTGCGTGCGTGCGTGCGTGCGTGCATTCATGTCGATACATTAAACAACATGCAGATGTGAGCGTCACAACATAGTTTCGTTCCCTCGTGTGAAGTCAGAGCTCAAAGATCCTCAGCCTGGCAATCCGATAGGAAAGATTGTGCCTTGAACCCAAACCAATACATTGATTGTCCAGTGAGTTCCTTTACTTTCCTCACCCTGATTGATTAGAAGGAGATGTTCCTGTTTGAAGCAGCTGCTCTGTTCTTGTTCTGGAAAGCTCTCTGTGAGCTGTCGCGGCTCCAGGCGATGACTCTGGGGGACTTTACTTTGTAAATGATTTGGTCTGGTTGCTTCAGTTCAGTCATTTGTCCTGATGATAAGCTTCAGTCAGTCAGTAAGATAAGTCCCAGTGAATCAGCAGAACTACTATTTTACTGCATCTCATGCTGCTATACAGTATGTTTTTAAATATGAATCTAAATGGCTGTGATTTGGCATGTTTTAACTCAAATGTATGGCCTACTTAACATTCCTGAGTATTGTGTTTTAAATATAAGCTGTGATGACTTATTTCTACCTTCCAGGAAACCACTGTTTTTGCATTCATTTCGCTAATGATGCTTTCTTGGTAAGCAATCGCTTGAACATTCATTTGCCTGTTTATTTTATTTGTTCGTTCATTAATTCCTCTCAAAGTAAACTTGGTAGTGTAGTTGTGAGCAGAGGCTGTTGCATTCAAACAACTCCAAAATCTGAATCAATTGTTGGCTGCTGACACTTTTACATCCCTGAATGTAGTCATACGTAATACCTAAAAGTAATAATCGTGTGACTTTGGCATTTTCTTCAATTGAATTGAAATACTTTTGTCTGACGTTAGAGCTTCCTTAAAGCTACCGGCAAGAAAAAGGTCTAAAGAGTCTCCGACTGTCAACTCTCACAATATAAAGGTGCTTTAATGCTCTTGTGGCTGAATGGAAGCAAATGGAAAGATAGATGGAGATAGAAGAGCTGAAGCTGTTATAAGAGCAGATTAATGCCCGTGGTTTTGAAATGGCATATGCAACTATGTCATGGCTGTGATATTTGGCTGTACAAACTTGTAATGTAAACATCGGTAAGCATTATACTACGCTAAAGTGTCCTGACATGGAAAATAACACATTGTCTTCATCTAGTCATTTATTTTTGTATGTCAGGACACCTTGCTTTGTCTTATTAGCTCTTATATAACAACCATTGTTATGGAGGCACTCCAAATATTCTGTTTTAAATGTGACTCACATTCTTCTGGTGTTGGTATAACCCTTAGGTGGCACAGACTGCAGCAGTGGCACTGACTCAGCCAGGGTCAACTCAGTTCTTATTTAAATGTGAATGCCCTGGGGGCGACTTCTGGCTCACCCGGTAAAGCGTGCGCCCCATGTAGGCTAAGTCCATGGCAGCTACCTGGGATGAATTTGACTCGTGGCCATTTGCTGTGCGTCATCCCCCATTTTCTCCCTCCTTCCTGTCTATCTGCACTATTTAATAAAAATGCATTAAAGAAAAATCTTTGAAAAAACTGAATACACTCCCGGTACCGAAAAAAAACCACAAAAAAAAACCTGCTTTAAAGTCATTCAGCAAATGGCTCTTCACAGCATGCTAATAGCAGGACAGAAAGAGTTTCTCCTCCTCTTCGGCTACCTAAGCTCCGTGAAAGTTGCTTTCAGGTGGTTATATATTCTGCACGGCTTTGTGTTAGTAATGCCAATAAACCAGAGCACGTTTTTCTCCCATCCCAGAACGCTGTGTGGACTAGCCAGACCCTCCCCCGGCGCGCTGTGGAGGAAGGTCCGGCAATGCAAAGCTATGTGTGATGTGATGCCACCCCAGACCCATTTCCAAGTGAGCCCGAGGTCCCTGGTGCCCAGCACACTGACACGATTCCTGTGGAATCCCTTAAAAAAAACATAGATGAATTCTTATACTGCGTGGTGTTTTCCTTTTTAAGTGAAGCAGATGGGTATCATCGAGGTGAGTGCAGGTTCACAGAAGCAGGTCGGTGTCCTGGTTCTCATTACATTGTGATGCGGCCCCCTTAAACCCTCATTCGTCACTGCGGGATGGACCAGATGAGCAGGGTACAGCCGAGACGAGGCAGGAGGCTGAAAAACAATCTGTTGTGTCTGAGTGGGTGCTCGGAGGGAGATCACTGTCTGAGGATCAGATTTGCAGTCATGCTGGTTTGTAAAGTTAAACACATATATGAGGATTTTATTACTTTGGAGATTCTGTTTGTTGTTAGAAAGTGGTAGTAGCTTTTCTCACTTTGAAATATTGCAATACTGTTATTGAATACAGACAATATAAATTCACACATTGAACCCTTGGCCCTGCAGATTAATGCAAAAGGGGTTTAACATAAGTGAAATGCTCGACTGTATGAAGACCCTCCTTCAGCCCTCTTTGGTGGAGGATCTGGCAAAGCTAGACTCAGGACCCACCCAATCTGAGGGTTTTCTCCACCTAAAAATATCATTAAAACCACGCTGTGTATTGTATATAATACTGTATATACTTCAAATAATTGTGTAAGTAGTGAAACAATACAAAAGCAAAAAGGGTAAAAAAATGCATTTTAAGTTTAGAAACATGTTTAATCCCCCCTCCCTTGCGTCACAGTGGTTTGGACCACTGCTTGGTTTTGTCCAAGGGGATAAGTCTCTCCCCGGAACATGTAGCTCCTATGGCGCCATTTTGATGCTAACCAGCCATCAACTACCGTTAGCATTCCATTGACTGCCATTCATTTTGACGTCACTTTGACAGCAAATAACTTTACATCTGAAGCGTTTAAAGACTCTATTTGTCCATTGTTTATTTCTAAAGAAACACGACAATGTATAAAAGGCTCCATTACCTTGTATCTCACGTTATGGCTCCGTAGCAGCAGTTTTTGTAAAAATAGGCTAACGATTGTGTCATAACCACGGGACTTACTGTCGCATAGTAGAGGAATTATCATACAGTACAGGAGAAGCTCGCAGGCATGTTATCTCCTTACATACACCTACGCTCTCCGTCTCTGTAAGATTGGGAATGATTGAGATTTCTCTTGGCACAGCTACCAGAAGACTTCCAACTTTCAGACACGTTGCTCACGTCACATTTACGTCGTCTCTCTCAGTTGGAGGCCGCGCAGTAACGCTCAGCGCTCACCGGAAAAGTGCTTCTAATATCCTTCACTGGTCTCCGTCCAGAGCAACGGGATTTGTTGGTCCAGTTTATATACTGTCTATGGTATGTCCCTTGTTGGATAGCTAGTTAGCTAGCTTGCTAATTCCACCCACTGTGCTTTTATGCTACACACTGGTTATAGAAAATGAGCCGAAAAAAGCGCCACTTATCTGGCGAGAGCGTTGTGCTTTTCTACGCTGTGACAAGAGTGTGTGAATGAAACGTTGAGCTGTTACATTTTACTAATTTAGTGGCCAGCGGGTTAGCTAGTTAGTTAGCTTGCTTGCTAGGGGGCTCAGTTCTCAGTTCAGCATCATCTGTATTAGAGAAAAGGATCACTTTATCTGATGTTTGAAGTGAATAAAATAGCTCTGCCAGCCTACTTATTGGCATTCCACAACTACACATATTATATACAAGTACAATTTTGTATGCATTATTTGTGTCCCCTTCAATAATTGCTCTAAGAAATGTTATGTTTATTTGTTCATAACCTGAGTCAAAGTACGCTGCAGGAGTTTGTGCGTCAGACAAAATGAAGAGCTCTGCAGCTCTGAAAGAGCATGCCTCCCAGCCTTGAATAAATCAGGGGTTTTCTGCAGAGGAGGGTTATTCCATTCAGCCGCTTTCTCTAAACTAAAAACTCAACATAGAGATTTATAATAAAGGCCTGAGAAAATACAGCCCTTTATCTTGAGCTATTGCTTAAATAACAACTTGGAAAAACAAGGGCTGCTATCCAAAATACACAGAGGCACAACTCTGGGACAGATGAATGATTTATACAAATGAGCTGGTACATTTCTTAATAGTCTTAAGTTTTATTTTCTTCATAAATGGGCAGCATTTTTTTTTATTTTTTTTTTTTATCAAAACATCAATTTAACATTTATTTTTACAGGCTCCACTCCAAACAGGGCTTCTGCTAAACAGTCATTGGTGCTCTCCAAATATCTCTTGTCAATCCTTACCTTGTTCAGTTAAAGAAACAAAAATTCAAAACAGAATTCACTTTTTTTTCACATGTGGCCCTAATCCTCTTCAGTAGAAACTATTGTGTTTTTGTAATTGTGAGGGTTTCCAATGTATAGGCGTATGTATGACACGCCAAATTGGCGTGTTATCAAGACGCATACTTGCTTTTTTTAGCGTGTTTACCAACGCCGTTTGGCCTCCATTGACTTACATTACCTTGCGATTGCGTGTGAATTTACGCCGTAGCGAGTAGTATGAAAGGGCGAAAATCCGTGTAGGGAGGTTGGTCGGGGTGGAGGATGGGTCAAACACAGGACTTTCACCCAGGAGACCGGGGAGCGTGTCCCGCGTGTCACGTCTCCTAAACCCAACCGTAGCTTTCTTCTTTTCCTAAACCCAACCGGTTCTTCTTTTCCTAAACCCAACCCGTCCGCTGTATACGGCGCTCAAAATGCGTACAGATAAGTGGCGTGTATGTTTACGCGAATGTCATGATGTCATGTTGAGATTACAGATTAAAGGTACCCCGTTTAGATTTTGACCACTAGTAGTGCTATGGAGCAATATTTTGTTGGTGCGCAATCACGGAAGGCTTGTATCATGTGGGCGCGCCGACAGTTTTGTTGTCATTACTTAGAATTCCTCATGGGGGGGGGGAGACAGAAACTATGCACTATAGCTTTAAATTAATTCAAATATATGTACAAATCTGTAATCTTTGCAAAGGTCGTGTGAGGACGCATCATGTTTGTTAGGCCTCAGGGATACACACAATGCGTTTTGATGAATGTCGATAAAACTTTGTTTGCAACAAAACCTCCACAGGGTAGAAGGTAGAGCAGCTGTTCTGCGATGTGTCTGCATCGTAATTTCTTATTAATCTGTCCCTTTAAAAAGAAAAAAAGTACTTAAGTACTTCATGTTTTTCCCAACTTTTGTTGGGTTGTAGGATCTGGATATTTTGGTCGTCTCAAATTCAGACATGCAGTTGACACGGTAACCACTGTTTGCATTGTGACAACAAGGGCTTGAATCACCTATATTAATATTTAGGTATAAGGACTTATATGTTTTAATGCGCAAAACAATAACCTTAAACTAACCTCCCTGCTGTATTTTTCTTCTTATTTTTTCTATCCAAATTGTGTTGTGATGTAATTGTAGTTCAGTCTAGCGTCCTAATTGGTTTACACAAAGAGTAAATATGTTCCGTAGCTTTTTGCTTTATTGGTTCATTCTGCTGTTATAGTAGAAGGTGAGTCATTTGTTCTCTCTGTCCTAAAATATTCCAAAGAGCCACTTTATGCCACCTGCATCAGTGCACTTTGGCAACGATTCAAAGTGTCTGGAATTTGTTTGGAGTCCTTAAAACCGACAGTGAAACGCGTCATTTTGAACGTGAGCGGACAGTTCACTGCCTGCAGTTATTTTTTTGTCTGTGTGATTGGGATGGAAACGGAAACGGAGAGTAGAAACGGAAAAGGAGAGGAGAGGAGAGGTTTCAGTGCGTGGGTTTTGTGTCCACGGCCAGCAGGCCAATGTGTGTGTGTGTGTGTGTGTGTGTGTGTGTAACAACAAAAAAACGTCCAAAAAAAGCGCAGGAAAAATGTGACAAAAACATAGGTAAGAAGTGACAAAAAAACTTGTAAAAAACTTTGGGGAAAAGTGACAGAATTGTCGAAAAAGAACTAGCCTGGTCCGACCAGACTCTGGTACATTTCATTTGTACAGAGAGTCTGGCCTCTCTCCATTGACAAGTGTTAACTTCCTTGAAGGCGGGTACTCTGTTGAAGTTTAAAACTATTGGATCTGTCCAGAGCCACTCTGGATCTGCCATAACCAATCGCTAACGTTTGGTCGTGACGTCGGCTTAGCATCGCTAGCGTTAGCCTTAGCCAACTCCTTCACCACTAACGGAGCGAGCTGGAAAATCAAACTGTTCCCGAACCCCGTGGGGAGGAGGGCCACAACATCATGGCCACCAACACAACTCAGCAAAGATTGTTCTTGCTCGGGCTTTAACTTCTGGATATTCGGCAGCGTTGCCACAACGGACCGAATGGCTTCGCTCCCATCTTTCTCCGCCGCCATTACTGAACTACAACTCAAACTAGCACACAACCTCAACATCATCGTTCTCAGCCACTCCCTTTGTTCACTGATTGGACTGGTAAAGATTTGACCAGAGAAAACCCAAGACTATACCGCAAACCCAGATGGAGTACTGAAGGAAAATGAAAATTGAGCGTAAGTACGTAGGAGGGCGGAACCAGGCTAAAAAAAGAAGGCTTTGACCCAGAAGAATAAAAAGTTGCACGTGGACGGGAAGACAACGCAAGGATTAAGAATCGTATAAAAAAAGCACAACAGTCCAATTTTACGCAATGTTTTGTCAATATCGAGTACTATTCCAGACTGCTAGTAGCTGACAACAGATGAGTTTCCATGGTGTTAGTTATTCTGAAGAGAACATGTGGAGCCTGGAATTAATGGGAGTGAAATGCGAGCAACAGCAGCCTGCTGAGACAAAGGTCTTTTCCGCTTTAACCTGTAATTTCTTGCGTCCTCTCCTCTGTGTCTCTCCCGCAGTTTCACCTGACATTTTCTCGATTTCATGCGCCTCTTCACGCTCCCTAACCCCGCTGTAAACCTTTAAGCCCTTCTGTTGCTCTTTACAGATCACATTTTTTTTCCCCCTTCACAAGCATGTGCAGGGGAACTCTGCGAGGTGCCAACCTCTCTGCACCAGTGCCTCCGAGGCACATTCCCGCACATTCATCATACTTGTCGGAGTAAAGTGACTTCCGATTTAGATTCCCCCCCCCCCCCTCCCCCTACCACCATCAACTTTCCTCTTTCTTCCTCTGAGCTTTTTTCACATAGAAATGGTTTATTCTTCGCCGTCGCACCCGTCCGTAACAAAATGGAGGTGCATTTATCTCTCGTCAGCTGTTTTCTTTCTCCGCACACGCCAACTCCATCTGACCTGCTTATCCAGCACAATCCAGAAACCGCTGCAGCCCGGGTGCAAACTGTTCCTGGCCCCGGCTGAAATCCATCATGCCACCTGGGCACTTTATCACGTGGAGAGCAGGATAGAAAAGAAGCAATGGGTGGTCCTAACACAGGGACAGTGGGGGAGGGTTTAAAGCTAGAATATAGGAGAGAGAGATCACAGAGGAAGCAGAAGGTGGAGAGGGAGAGATAAGGGAAGAGATGTGAAAGAGACAACATTGAAGAGCAGGGAGGGGTTTAGGGGGAGAGCAGGAGGGAGAGATTTAGCCGGTGAAGCAGCTTAGGAGCTGTGGCGGATCAGATAAGGCAGAGATGCGACAGTCTGGGAAGACGTGACACAGATATGATGGACGATAAGCTACGCGTGCCACAGGGTGACTAAACAGCAGCGGGCCGGGTTGAAAGAGAGCTTTTGTAACGACAAAAACAAGGTGTGAGGTCAGACGGGGGAAAAAAAGGGGCAACTTGCAAACCTTTAAAACTGCTCCAATCAGCAGGAGGGACAGAAGGACTGTTTGTTTTTTACGACTCTGTGCTCATATTCTCTTGAGGTTTCATCCAATTTTGTTTTTCTTATGCATCTTAGTCTGGCTATCAGCAGACCAAGCTCAATCTTTTAAGATTGAACATTAGTCTGGGGAGTCTGCTCTGTGTTTTCTACTGCACAAGAGGCGTGATCAACGGGCATAGTTCAAATGACTCTGGAAGCAATTGGATAGTCCTTCAACCAATCAGACCAACGATCCAACGGTGACGTAGCAGCTGCAGAGGCATCAACGGGTTGCTGCGCTTCGGTGCCCGCCATGTTGAATGTAAACAAGAAGCAGCTTGGTCGCTTCTCTATCGTCATCGTGTTAAACCCGCCAATAGCGCGCCAGGTGGATAAGCCAGTTTGTGATTGGTCCCCGCAAATTTGTAACGGAAGCAGGATAGAAAGATGTACAGGTTTCCAGCCTGAGCTGCAGGGGGAAATCAAATCACCGGCAGATCGG